>NW_025357801.1:0-10166 GCF_016433145.1 Gracilinanus agilis
AAATGGTTAGCTGTGTGGACCCAAAAAATATTGTCTTTAAGTGGCTTGATGTCTACCTGGAAGTAACTTGGAAGTAACCTAATGAACTGATCAAGGAATCTCTGCTTGGCTCTATAGTGTTTAAAAACATTTTTTTTTATCAATAACATAAGTAAAGTTGAAGAAAGCATGTCTATCAAATTTGAAGAAGATACAAAGCTGATAGGGCTCCTTCCTTTGAAAACTTCCATTTAAGAAGGATGTCCTAACCAGACATTCCTCTCCAGACTCAAGAGTTTCTCTCCAATATCCACCTACTAGTACTGCTCCTTTTTCCAACTCCTTTTATATAATATCTTTTCCCATTAGACTGAAAACTCCTTGAGAGCAAGAATTATCTTTCTGCTTGTATTATACTCCCAGAACTTAGTACAGAGCCTAGCACTGAATAAGTGCTTAATAAATGTGACTATGAGTGATAGAAAACATGTTGAGGAACAGAATCAGAATCCATTAAGGACTTCACAGATTTAGAGTATTGAAGTTAATCGAATAAAAGTAAAGTTTTACCCTTGTGTTCAAGAAATCAGTTTCATATGTTCCCAGTGGGAATTTATCTAAAAAAGATCCAGGGGGGTGGGGGGGGTAAATAGCTTCGATATGAGTAATCAGTGTGATATGACTGTCAAAGAAAGTCCCAGTGCAAATCTTTTTTTTTTTTAATATATTTTTAAACCCTTAACTTCTGTGTATTAGTTCCTTGGTGGAAGAGTGGTAAGGGTAGGCAATGGGGGTCAAGTGACTTGCCCAGGGTCACACAGCTGGGAAGTGTCTGAGGCCAGATTTGAACCTAGGACCTCCCGTCTCTAGGCCTAGCTCTTAATCCACTGAGCTACCCAGCTGCCCCTCAGTGCAAATCTTATGTTGCATTAAGATGGCATAATGTTTGAGATTAGGAAGACAATAACTCCATTGAACTCTGCCATATTAAACCATATTTAGAGTACCACTCAGGGCTGAGAGCTACATTTCAAAAACTATGTGATAAACAGGAGGCTGTCCACAATAGGATAAGCAAGATGATCAGGCCAAATGCAGATTGGTTGAAGGAAGTAGAAATGTTTGGGCAAGCTTTGTGGCACAGTGGATAGAGAACTCTGATTAAAATCAGGAAAGATCTGAATTCAAATTTGATCTTAGACACCTATGTGACTGAGCAAGTTACTTAACGTCTGTTTCAGTTTCCTCCTCTGTCAAATAGGGATAATAACACCTACTTTTCCTGGTTCTCATGTGGGCCAAATGATAAAGTTGTAACACTTAGCACAGTGCCTGACACATAATTACATAATTAGCACTATAAAAATATTCGCTATTATTTTTGCTAGTTAGCCTGGAGAAAAGACTTAGAAGGGGCATAATCGCTATCTTCAAGTATTTTAAATAGCTTTCATGTGAAGGAGATTTGTTTGTCCCCAGAAAACAGAAAAAGGAATAATAGTTAAAAGCTGCAAAGAGACAGATTTAAGCTTAGTAGGAGGAAAATCTACTCGGTAGTTAGAGATATCCAAAAGAGGAAAGGGTAACCCCTTCATTAAAGGTCTTCAGGTAAGAGGTAAACATTTGTGCACTCTGCAGCAGAAGTCATTCTTGTTTGGGTACAGTTTGGACTAAAAGATATCTGAGGTTTCTTTCAACTCAGAGATTCTGCAATTCTTTGAATTCTGGTGTCTCACCAGCTAGAGAGCAGCTTCTGCAGAGATATTCACTAGCAGGGGAAGTCAGCTAGGAACTCAGGATGTGAGAGTCATGACCCCGTTTCTCACACATTAGGCAAGAACAAGATGAGAGAGGCATGGGGAAGCTGTGGTAGGGTAGGGGAGAAGTATTGTCCATCACCCTCGTTCAGAGACTCTGAGCAAAATGACCACAAACCACAGCTCTGACTACTAAGGTTTCAGGCAGCTTGAGTTTGGGGGGTGGCGCTTCCAGGTTCCTCAAGATTGCAATTTTCAGTTTTTGCCTCTCAATTTTTTAACTTTATCACTTAACACCGGAGGGACACATGAATCATCATCTTGTCTGTTGTCTTCCCTCCAAAATAGGGCTTTCCCCTATCCACTGCAGACCAATGGACAAAAGGTACCCCAACCCTGTGTACTTGCAGCTTGTGGTACCTTAGAATCAGAAGGGGCTCCCAAGATCATCTTGCCCAACCTTTACCTGGGACATGAACCCCCAAACACTCCTAAGAAGTGATTATCCTCTGCCTAAAGATATCCAGTAATATGTAATCACATGAAAAAATGCTCTAAATTGCTCTTGATCAGAGAAATGCAAATTAAAACAACCCTGAGGTACCACCTCACACCTAGCAGATTGGCTAACATGACAGGAAAGGAAAATAAATGCTGGAGGGATGTAGAAAAACTGCACTGCTGGTGGAGTTGTGAACTGATCCAAGCATTCTGGAGAATGATTGGACCCATGGCCAAAGACCTTTAAAACTGTGTCCTAGCAATACCACTACTAAGTTTGTATCCCAAAGAGATTTGAGAAAGGGGGAAAGGACCTGTTTGTGCAAAAATATTTGTAGCTGCCCTTTTTGTGGTGGCAAACAATTAGAAACTGAGGGGATGTCCATCCTTTGGGGAATGGATGAACAAGTGGTGGTATGTAATTGTAATGGAATATTATTGTGCAATGTGAAGGATGATTTAAGAAAGACCTGGAAAGACCTACATGAACTGATACAAAATGAAGTGAACATTTATAAATGACTTAGCTATTCCTTGCAGTTCAATGATCCAAGAAAATCCTCCAGGACTCATGATGAAAAATTTCATCTGCCTCCAGAGAAAGAACTGATGGAGTCTGAATGCAGACAGAGACATACTACCTTTATGTCTTCATTTTTCCTTCATTTGTTTGAGTTCTCTTTCACAAAAGGACTAATGTGCAAAGATGTTCTACAGTACTACACATGTAAAATCTGTATCAGACCGCTTGCCATGTTGGGGAGGGAGGAAGAAGGTAAGAATTTGGCCCAAATATAAAGAAAAATGAAAGTTAAAAATGTTTTTTCCTGTGAGTTAAAAATGAAATATTACTAATTTTTAAAGGCATTAAGTAGCTGAAAAGCTGTAGCTCCCCACAAAGTTCTTTCTTATATTCTTTCTTTCATTCCCCGCCCCCATAAGTCCTTGCTCTGTCCTCTAGCTCTATGAGAAATGAACTTGAACCACCTTTTACAAAAGAGTCCTTCAAAAATTTGAAGATAACTATTAGATTCCCACCTAAGTCTTCTCTTTTTTCAATATAAAAGCTGTCAGTTCATTCTTCCTCTCTTCAATATGGCATGTTCTCCAATCAATTTATTATCCTAAATACCCTTCCCTGGACTCAAACCATATTATTAAAATCCTCTGTAATGTAACCAGTAGTTCAATTCATTTGTATAAGACTCTCCTCATTAATGAAATTTGATTATGCAATGATCTGGCATTTTATTTTATTTTTTAATTTAATTTTTAAAACTCTTACCTTCTGTCTTGGAATCAATATGTGTATTGGTTCCAAGGCAGAAGAGCGGTAAGGGCTAGGTAATGGGGGTTAAGTGACTTGCCCAGGGTCACACAGCTGGGAAGTGTCTGCGGCCAGTTTTGAACCTAGCACCTCCCATCACTAGGCCTGGTTCTCAATCCACTGAGCTACCCAGTTGCCCCCTGATCTGGCATTTTAAAGAGGATCAGAGGTAGCAAATGCTTGAGACAACTGAGACCTTACTCCTCTGGCTTTCACTAGATTCTCTTTAGGAAGAGGTCCCTCAAGGGAGAAAGCCATGGGAAGAAGCCATGCTGTAGGCAAGTCACTTAACCTCTATCTGACTCAGTTTCCTTGTTTATAAAATTGGGATAATAACTTCACCAACATCCCAGGATTGTTATAAAGATCAGCTAATATTTGTAAAGTACTTTGCAAACCTCAAAGTACTGTATAAATGCTAACTATTGCTGTTGTTACTATTATTATTATGACCTAGACTGAGTAAGGCTATCAGGACGAGTCATTTAGGTTTTAGCAGAGTTTAATTTCCTTCTTAGTTTTGTTATAAAAATAAATGAAAAAGACATTCTAACATTTTCTTGCCACACCACAATGGCTGAACACGCACACGCCCTTAATTCTGGCTATGACAGACATTCTTGCTAAGGTAGAGCGGCTAGAAATAGTTCCCAATTGCAGAAGGCTGACAACTCTTTAATCATAGCTACCACAAGCAACAAACAGTGGTCAGGCAATGGCCTTAGGGTGACATCAGATCTTTTCTTTGCTATCCAGTAGTGAGACAAGAAAGCAAAGGCTCTTTCTTGATAATAACTGTTGACTCTCACTGTTTTTAATCCACTTAACCATTATTTTGTCAGTGTTGGGGGGGGGGAGAAGGGGATACCTGGGAACTTTAATGTTACAAATACATTTAAGTTTTTAAAAATTAAGTGCCTATTATTTCTCATGCATTGGGGATACAAGAAGAGAAAACTGGGATGTCTACAAAGGTTAGCATATAATGGAATAGGATGGCATGGCATACACATAAGTAACATACAAAATGAGATGAACAAAACAGATGTCTAGACCATGTTATCTATAACTCTTTGCACCAACAGAGACAGGCGTGTGTCATAACATAGCCTTGGGTGCTTGAGGCCCAAAAACGGTAAGCAATTAACTAATGCAAACAGAGAAAGGAGACTTCAGAAATGGGATTTGAACCCAGGTCTTCCTGACTCCAACTCTCACTTCATTTCCTATGTCAAACTGCCTCTAGGACTCAGAGAAGAAACAGCTGATGTAAGACATAAAGGGAAGTGCTTTGTTTTGTTTTTAATTTGGGGAAGAGCTGAATAGGTTTGTAGTCAATGAAGAAGGAAACAGTAGGGAACATGACTGCCTCTGCTCTGGTCTCACTATCTCAGGGCTAGGCGTTACTTCTTCCTCCCTCAAGACTCTCAAATTTCTTGTGGTCATCAGGGTTTCTCTTTCCTTCTATTATCTGCTCAACCCCTCAACATCTGTGTTTTAAGGCCCAGTGACTGGAACCTGAGTTCCACGTAACCATTTAATATTGGTAAACTTTTACAAAGAGCAAATATCCTTCATAGATATAGGAAGAACAAACATGGAGCAGCTGGGTGGTTCAGTGGATTGAGATCCAGGCCCAGAGATGGGAAGTCCTGGGTTCAAATGTGACCTCAGACGCTTCTGAGCCATGTGACCCTGGGCAAGTCACTTAACATTAATTGCCTATCCCTTACTGCTCTTCTGCCTTAGAATCAATACTTAGTATCTATTTGAAGAAAGAGGTGTTTTAAAAAAAAATAAAAGAACAGACACAAACATATCCCTCAGCACCTCAGGGACTAGGATAAGATCTCATAGGACATTAGTCTTATAAGTCAGCTCAGTTCCTGCATGTCATCAGTCCCACCAAGTCAGCACTGCTGCCAGATTCTGCTAGCCTAGAGACCAAAATCCTTGTTTTCTGCAGGGAAGTGGCTAGAACACCTGGCCTAAGTTCCTGGACTTCAAGTCAGTCAATCTTTCAATAAATATTTATTAGGCATCCACTACATGCTGGGTGTGGTGCTAAGTGTTTACAGATCCCTGAGGATTATACAGGCAGCCCTGATTAAAGGCTGCACTTCCTGTAAGCAGAACAGAAAAGAACCAACAAAAAGACAAAAGACCCAGGACTTTTTCTTGGAGGTGATATAGCCAAGGGCCCCTTGGTCCTTCCCCTTCCAGTTCAGTTCTCTCACCATAAGCTGCCAAGATAGGAATCACCTTGTTTCTTGAGTCAGAAATGTAGCAAATCAAGGATGACTTTAGCTCCTTCAAAGATACCAGTTATTTCAACTACACTACCATGGAAAAAGGCTTCTCCCAACCATGTGCTAGGCCAACATAGAAGGTCTACACATGTTCCAGTTGCCACTGTTCTCTTGGAAATAGCTCCTTAACCACCTGTGTGGATGTCATCCCAACAAATGTACCTCCTCACCAAGGATTGCCCTGCTATTTGTATCAATGATCTCATCTCCTCCAGCATCTTGACCCATCAATGGATCTCTCTCAATCTCTACTGATCTGCTTGTAAGAGGAAGGATGGGTGAAGAGGTGGGTTGGTTTTGAGGTCTGAGGGAGCTAAGATAAGTGTGTGCTTATGATGGATGGCCTTGATATTTTTAGGAAAGTAGACAGTAACATCTGCTTAGAGAGAGGGGTTTAGGATAGAGATGAGGGCTAGAAAAGCAGGAAGAAGATTTGGAAGAGCTGATATTGGGAGTGACATCAAATACTTTATAAATTTTGAAGATGGATAAATCACCTTTAGCTCTAATGGTTAGAAAAGTCTTCATGGAGGAGATGGCACCTAAAGTAGACCTTAATAGGAACAATGCCTTCCAGGCAGGAAAAGGTTCTATAAGAGTGTAGGATTAGGGAATAGGCAGTGGTCTGGTTAAAGAGCTGAACAGCCATGTGTAATTATAAGTGAGTTGTAACTCAGAGAGGATCAGAGCAAGATGAAGGGAAAACAGCATCATGATAGAGTAGTAGACCTATCCCTGGTCCCTCTTCTTTTCTTCCCCAAGCAAAAGAAACCATAGGCCAGGACGCAGGGGCAACAGGAGCTGTCTTAATACTGTCAACCTTCCCTACTGCTTCTCTTCCTCTTTCTCTTCCTCCTTCTGTACTTTCTTTCTCTGACTTCTCAATACAAAACAGATAACATGTTTTGAGTTTCCCCAAAACCATAGTTCAAAAGCCCCCATGAATATATTTTTTAACAGAAGACACATTAGTTCAGAGAAAAATGTATTTACTCACACAACACAGCAAGAACAGTGATAAGATGGATTAGAGATAGCTTTTATAGATAGTATAGCATGTTTATACTATCTCCAAGATTATCACATCCTTGAGACAGGTGGCATACAGGAAATGTGTGGCTACAGAATGCTGTAGAGGAAATACATATGACTAGGACAAAAACATGACTAGGGCCATTCATGCCTTTGATGCTAAAGAACTGTTGGTATATTTTGGTGATATTGTTGGGGTAGTAGTCTTTTTGCCCAGAGCTGGGGGCCTGTATTACACTTTTCTCTCTCTTATGTTGATCTCCTTTAAATGATTCTGCTGCTCATGTCATCCTTGATGCAGGTATGTCCACTAGATATCCCTAAGGTAGTAGTTTCTATACTTGGCTAACATTTGCTGAACTTTGGCTACCATTCACCATCTGTCCATTATGCAGAGGGAAGACTAAGATAACTCCATAGCTTGCTAGCCCCAGGTACCATCTAGAAAAAAATAATAATAATAGCTAGCATTTATATAGGACCTATTCTGTGCCAGGTATTGTGCTAAGCACTTTACAAATATTATCTTACTTAATCCTAGAAGGTAAGTGTTGTCACAATTGAGGAAAGTGAGAAGAGGTTGAGTGATTTGTCCAGGATCACATAGCTAGTAAGCACCTGAGGCTGGACTTGAACTCAGGTCTTTCTGACTCTAGGCCCAGGGCTCTATCCACTTGCCAACTCACTTCATCAGGCTTTCTCCCTCTCCCCACTTCCTAAATCAGACAGTGGTTTTCCTATCAAGCTCACACTGTGGCCACATTAATCCTGTATCCTCCTTCCTGCTCCCTCCCCTACTTTACATTGCTCAGCTCAGAAGGAAAAGGGTCTTTCTTCCAGCTATTATGATCTGTTTCTTCTAGATTCTGATTACCCAACCCAAATGTTTCTCTTCCATAGAGAAGTCTTGGCAGCTCCTTGGACAAAGGTGAGAGCAGAACAAGCAATTTCCTTCTCTGAGAAATAATGACCAGCTCTAAGAGAGGGGAGGTAAGGAGGAAGGGATATAATTTAGATCATATAACTTCAGGAAACTTATGTGAAATTTTGTTATTACAAGTAATTGATTAAAAAAATAAATAAATAAAAATTAAAAAGAGGGAGTGGAGCAAAGATGGTGGCTTAGTAGCAGCAAAAGCTGGAACTGCTTGGAGAATTCTCTCAAACAAACCTGAGTGATAACAGCCTAGGACAAAAAGGAATATCTTCTTGTTATGGATAATATAAACCCTTATTGCTTTGTATCTGTATCCCTAGTTGTTGATAAATTTTGGTAGATATTAGTTATGAATAGCATTTTAGGTTGAGGTTGATACTGTTTTGACAGTTGGAGAAAAATGTGTGGTCTTGGCAGTTGAAGAAAAATCTACTGAAGACTGTTATACAAAAAATCCTATTTATTATAACTATATAGATTCAGGGAAAGAAAAATATATATGCATATATAACATTTCCTAGATATTCCCTATGCTAAAGGCTTCTAACTAAATAAAAAAAAAATCCCAACTAAAACTCCGCAAGGAATGTCTTCTGCCTGGAAAACCATGCCTACACTATACTCCTTAATCTATCTAAAATATAAATTTCTAACTATCTAATCTAATTATAAATATCCTTATATTATATCTTCAAATCAAATCAGCTTCTCAGTCTCTCTCCAGTCTCCAAGCTCCAATTTACTGACAGGATAACATACACTCCAGGTCTCACTGAAATATTGTTCTCTACTGCCCCTGCTGGTCGAGTCAGGGAACAATCTGAGTTTCTCCTATTCAGTCAGATTAACTCTCTCAAATGCTTATCAGCTCACAAGAAGTTTTTCCAGACCAAATGTCTCCAAAATCTTCCCCAAGCAATCAGAGGAAATTCCTTCACCTCCTTACTCTTGAGAGGACCAACCCAAGAGTGTCAGTTGACTCCCAACATTCCCACCAAGGGATCACTGGGAATTCTCTTAAGGAACCTCCAAGAAGATTCTAGCTTAGTCTTAAGGTAACCCCTTCAAAACCTCTTTCTCTAAGCTGGAGACCTTCTTATAAGCAACATTATTGTCTAATTAATCTGATTAACTAATTAGAGGAACTGTTGTATTTTTCCTTTGACTTGGAAGCTCTTTGCCAGTCTTCAAGGCAAACCCAAATAGGTGATAAGTCTATCTCAACTTATTCCTCAACAATTAACTAACTGTCCTTAGTCATACCTTCCCCATTCCACTGATTTTGCGTGTGTGCGTGTGCACACAAACACACACACACACACACACAGATTCATCATTCAAACTCCATTTTCTGTGCCCTACTACCTAATCCTTTACTCCTATCTCACTTAGCACAACCCTCTCCCATTAGATATCTTAATCAGTCCCAAGCCATACTGCAGGTTAGCTCAGCCTAAAATCTATTCTAATTCACCACAGATGGCAACCTCCTAGCAACACTCTCACAGTGTCCCAGGGCCTCTATATGTCACTCATAAAACAGTAAATACCTCAGGATCACTCACTAATTGAGACAAGATGTCTGGGGTCTCTCCCTTTACAACTAGGTATAAAGTGGATAGTTGTGCCCTGGAGTCAGAAAGACTTGAGTTCAAATCCTGCCTCAGACTCTTACTAGATGTTACTTAATCACGGTTTGCCTCTGTTTCCTAGATTGTAAAAATGGGGATCATAATAGCACCTAATGCCTAGGGCTATTATAAAGATTAAAGATGACAATATTTATAAAGCATTTAGCACAGTGCCCAGAACATAATGGGCACTTAATTAATGCCTGTTTATTTCTTTTCTTCTTCTCTCCCTCCAATCCTTCCTTTCTCCCTTATTTTCTTTCTCCTTTTCTTCAGATAAATATTCTAAAGTTTCTTCCCAACTAATACCCTAGGACCCCAAGATGTCTCCTCCTGTTCACCTGAACTGTATTATAACTTCCTGAATTGTTTTCACACCATGAATTCAGACATTGATTAGAGGTTTATTTCATGCCCTGAGAACCAAAACTGCTAGTTATAATTCTGCTTCCCTCCTCTTCCCCACCCCAATTCCCACCCCATCAGCAAGCACTGACATTTAAGGAAGTACCAAGAATTATTCCCAGGAAATTTTGGGAATTCCCATGCTCTATGGGAAATGAGTATATTTGTGAAAGGGGAATCAGTTACTTTGACCTCACTGGATCATAATTCACACCCTGAGACAGTAGAAGGGGGAAAGTCTAGGGAAAATTCATGATATAAGCCAACTTCCCCTTTCCTATTCAAAAG
>NW_025357802.1:0-1157 GCF_016433145.1 Gracilinanus agilis
ATTAACAGCAGAAGAAATAGAATACCTAAATAATCCCATATCAGAAATAGAAATTGAACAAGCCATCAAAGAACTCCCTAAGAAAAAATCACCAGGGCCTGATGATTCACAAGTGAATTCTATCAGTCATTCAAAGAGCAACTAATCCCAATACTATACAAATTATTTGATATGATAAGCAAAGAAGGAGTCCTACCAAATTCATTTTATGACACAAATATGGTACTGATTCCAAAGCCAGGTAGACCAAAAACAGAGAAAGAAAACTATAGACCAATCTCCCTAATGAACATAGATGCAAAAATCTTAAATAGAATATTAGCAAAGAGACTCCAGCAAGTAATTAAGAAGGTCATCCACCATGATCAGGTGGGATTTATACCAGGAATTCAAGGATGGTTCAACATTAGGAAAACCATTCACATAATTGACCACATCAACAGTCTAAAAAAGAAAAATCATGTGATTATCTCAATAGATGCTGAAAAAGCCTTTGACAAAATACATCATCCATTCCTAATGAAAACACTGAAAAGTATAGGAATAGAAGGACCTTTCCTAAAAATAATAAACAGTATATACCTAAAACCATCAACAAGCATTATATGCTATGGGGATAAATTAGAAGCCTTCCCAATAAGATCAGGAGTGAAACAAGGATGCCCATTATCACCTCTATTATTCAACATAGTACTAGAAACACTAGCAGTAGCAATTAGAGAAGAAAAAGAAATTGAAGGTATCAAAATAGGCAATGAGGAGACTAAGCTATCACTCCTTGCAGATGATATGATGGTCTACTTAAAAAATCCTAGAGAATCAACTAAAAAGCTAGTAGAAATAATCAACAACTTTAGCAAAGTTGCAGGATACAAAACAAATGCACATAAATCATCAGCATCTCTATATATTTCCAACAAATCACAGCAGCAAGAGGTAGAAAGAGAAACACCATTTAAAATTACCCTAGACAATATAAAATACTTGGGAATCAATCTAACAAAACAAACACAGCTATTATACGAAAACAACTACAAAACACTTTCCAAACAAATAAAACTGGACCTCAACAATTGGAAAGCCATTAACTGTTCATGGGTAGGATGAGCTAACATAATAAAAATGAACATCCTACCCAAATTAATTTACCTATTTAG
>NW_025357803.1:0-2833 GCF_016433145.1 Gracilinanus agilis
ATATATGATAGATGATACGAGATGATAGTAATCTCTGCTATTAGAATGGAAACTCCTTGGAAGTAGGAACTGTTTCATTCATTGTACTTGTTTTCAGACATTTAATAAAGAGACTTTTTGATGGATCACCTGATAGCTAATTAGAGGAGGGAGAGAGTATTAGTCCCTGTAAGATAAGCAAAAGGTTCCCATAAAAGAGAATCTTAACTTTTTTTTGGGTCATGGACCATCGATGCCCTTCCCAGCACTCCATAGCTGTCCAGGGAAGCCTATGGATGCCTTGATTGCCTAAAATAAAATACACAGGATACAAAGGAAACCAATTACGATGAAATATAGTTATCCAAAAAAAATTTTTTTAACAAGTTCTCAAAACCCAGGCTGAGAACTCTTGCCAAAGAGAATGGCACGACTTAAGCCTTGAAAGAAGTAAAGGGATTCTCTGAGAAGAAGAAAAAGCAGAGCATTCTAGGCACACAGCCCAGAGACAAGTTTGAGAAAGATAAGTAGGCCAGTCTGACCAAAAGGTAGAGGGAACAAAGGAGAGTCCTGGGCGATAAGGCTGAAGGCAGAATGGAGGAGACATTAAGTGCCAGGAGGATTTCATATTCTATCCTGGTGGAGAGTGATATGATCGAGCTTAGCTTTTCAAAAGACAATTTTGACCGCTCGACGGAAGATGGATTGGTAAGGGAAAATCTTGGAAGCTGGGCGTCCAATTAGGAGGCTGTTATAACAGTCCAGTCTTAAAGCTGTGGTTGCTAAGCAATCTTTGATGTTGAACAAAATACCAAAAATACATTCAACTTCTTAAATTTGTACAAAGCTCCAAAAACATGTTTCTTTATTTAATCACCGGTTCCTGCTAATAGACATTTAGACAAGTGCTAGGGACAGCATCCTCCATCCCCTAGTAATGATTTAAAAAGAAAATGATGCCATCATCGGCTACATTCAAGGGATGAAAATAAAACTTGGCTATTATAGGCCTACTCTCCCTTTGTGCTTCAGAAGAGAGTGGCTAATTAATCCAAACAATGCATCCTCAAGAGAAAGAATTAAGATCTAATTTGTACAAACCATGCTGAAAAAAAGGCAAATAGAGGGTTTTATTTTGGGTGAAGTCAGTTCCATCTCCTGGGATGGAATCCAGATTTCCCAGAAACAAAGAATCCCAGACTTGGAAGGGACCTCACAGGTCACCCATCCATCCCCTCACTAGAATTCTCTCTACAATATAACCAAGTAGTCATCCGTGAAGGGATCATCTTGTCCTAGCAATACGAAGGTGTCTCTCTCTTCCCCTTCTCTACCTGATCAATATTATTTCAGAGGATCATAGATTCAGGTTATTTAATCCAACTCTATCATTTCATATAGGAGGAAGCTCACGTTATATGAGTTTTCTAAGGTCAAACACAGAGAGTACTAGATTTGAACCCAGATCCTTTGACTCCAAATCCAGCACTCGCTCTTCGCACTGTACCACATCCTGTCTTCAGGACTTCATTCCTGAGAACTTGCCATCATCCATCCATCTCAGGCCCGGCTGCCATGAAGAAGTCTCTCTCAGCCTTCTGAAAGTGCTAGGCAGACTATTCCCAGCCCTCCTTTTTTAATTATGGATTCTAAGACGCAGCCATGGCTGCCTCATGAGGCTCCCGCCACTGCTATTTCAGCAAAAACTCAAGAAAGAATTTCTTCTTTATTGTTAAGTAATGAGTGGTGCTCTCCATCTCAGTCCATTGACCTTTGGGGGAATGAAATGGGCCTTAAAGCTAAGTCAGGAATTGAATCAGCTGGTCCCATGTGGTGCCAAGAGAGAGCTCCCAGAGATAGCTCTGGTGCTACTTCTTTAAAATGACAGAAATCCCCTTCCCTGGGAATTATCAAAGCCACGGGAAGAATTAGCTTACAGTTTGCAAGCATGTTAGGACAAGGGACTCGGGCTGCTCTTCCCAGAACAATGGTTCTGATTGGCTATGAGCCTAAAAATCTTAACTTCCACTGTGGGAGAAGGAAAGGATATGGAATGAACTAGTCATTTTATTAAGCACCAATCATGTTCCAGGCACTGTGCTAAGGGCTGTGGTGATGTTACCTCAGCTGATCTTCACAACAACTTTGGGAGGTAGATACTTGTCCAATCTCCATTTTACAGCTGAGTAAATTGAGGCTGACAGTGGTTAAGTGACTTCCCCAGAGTCACACAACTAGTAAGAAGCTAAGAATGGATTTGAATCCAGGTCTTTTGGATTCTGGGTCCAGCACTCTATCTACTGCACCACGGGGCTAGAGTGGTTTTAGAGATGTGATGCCATCCCTTTAGCAGCTAGGAGGCAGGTTTAGAATTGACCTGGTATAGGAGAAAGAAACTTGGATCTGATCTGCATTAGGTCACAAATCTGCTTTTTGCTTCCTGTGTGATCTCAAGCTGAGGTCACACTTAAACTCTCTGGGACTCTTTCCTCCTTTGTAAAATGATGGGGTCAGGCAAAATGATCCAGAAAAGTCCTTAGAGATTATCTGATCCAACCCCTTTATTACAGAGGAGTAAACCACAGCCCAGAGACTCCTTCAATCATAACAGCACAGCTTTAGAGCTAGAGAAGACCTCAGAGGCAGACCGTGTGGTCCATCCTCCCTCATCTTATAAATGGGGAAACTGAACTCTGAAAAGTTAAGTGACCTACCCAAGGCAGCTCTAGGTGGAGAAGTGGAGTGTACGGTTTGAATTCATAAAGATCTGGAACCCAATACTGCCTGTCAGACCTGAGCAAATGCCTTCACCCCTTATCCAAAATGTCCTTGTTTCTCTCTCATATGGGGAAGA
>NW_025357804.1:0-3476 GCF_016433145.1 Gracilinanus agilis
CTTTCCTTCCTTCTTCCTTCCTTCCTTTCTTTCTTTCTTTCTTCCTTCTTCCTTCCTTCCTTCCTTCATTCCTTCATTCCTTCCTTCCTTCCTCTCTTTCCCCTTACCTTCTGTCTCAGAATCAATTCTAAGTATCAGTTCCAAGGCAGAAGAGTGATAAGACCTAGGCAATCGCGTTTGCACAAGTTTCTTTCTTAATATTATTTATGGCCTGATTTTTTTCCCTCTTGGCAGTACTTTGGTTTTGGGTTTGGTTTTGGTTTTTTTTTGGGGGGGCTCTGCTTCTAAATCTTCTTTGAGGCATTTCTAACACCCTGAACTAACAAACAGACCTTCATTTATGATGGTGGAAGAGTTTGTAGACCAGAGTTTGAAAAGATGCTTTATACTCCTAAAAATAGGCAATCCTTACTTTCCTATGGAAGCAAAATTCCCACATACATCAAATGTCTAAACTGCTTATAGATTTTTTTATTTGGTATTGTTGTTATTTTTTAAAGAGAACTACTCTTTTCCATATCATAGTGAAGTGCTTTTTAAAAATTCTTTTAAAAAATTCCAACAGAGACTTAACCAAATTATTTTGATCACTGAAGCAGTGAGATTCGCAAAATCACAGGCTCTGTGTATCTTTATTTTCCAAAACATCTAGGTTGAAGAGGGAAGAACTAGCTAGCAGAAAACTGACATTTCAGTCTTCTAATTTAAAACTGTAGTCACCTCGGTTTCTATTTGCTGTACATTAGAATGGAGAATTAATCCCCTAAAGATAAAACCATCAAAGGCAGCAAATAGAATATTTACAGTTTTAAAAAACTGATTTATCCCTGAAATGAGGATAATAATAGCAGCTATCTTACAGAGCTAGCATGAGGATGAAAGGAATACGTAAAGTACTTTGCAAACTTTTAAGTGCTATCTAAATGCTAGTTATTATTTTTACATTACAATAATACACAATGTTTTAATTTTTTTAAAATAACAATCAGCAAAACAGAGAGTTGTAGCAAAAGGGGACATCCCCTAATTATATTTGTGTTGGCACAAGTCAGTCTAAAACATATAGGATCCAGATGAGCTTTTTAAGAAAATAGAAATAATATTGCTACTAAGAATAAGAAAAAAGGTGGACACTGAAGGAGTTTCTCCATCTTTTCTTCAAACCAGAAGAAATCCAGCAGAGGGCCAGAATTATTACAATACATTGATCTACCTTCAATCTGAAGTTACCAAGGTTTTATAAGGCTGCAATAAAGCTTTCTTTGCATTAGCCAGTCAAGCACATAAACATTTTAATGAACTGTTTTTACATGGTTCATTGGGCAGTCCCAAGCTCCCCGATACAAATCACCGCTGTGTCACCTGCAGCTTTCTCACCGATGGCCTTACTTCATCAGTTTACACATGGCGCTTTGGACATCCCCACTATAGGAACTGATCCACTTTGAGGCTCTCCAGAGCCTGCGAACCAACTTGGCCTGGAATTTCCCCTCCATCTGCTGTCTTTTGTCCTGTTTTCTTTTAGCCACTCAACCAGCTGGACCTCAGACATTTGCGCCCCCTCATGAGCCAGTCCTGACGAGTGACATATTTAGAGAGGTGAACTCTATTGTTATAGTCATGGAGGCGACTTCAGACTCGTGGAAATAAGCCTCTCAAAGTCATCGCATTACACTGGGATGGTTTCAGGCAACAAATGACAGTGTTACCATGAGGAGGAGAGGGAGCTGAATCATCATTAATCATGGAAGAGACTGCATCCCCAAACAGATATTTCTCTTAGTGACCCGAAGGCTTGAATGAATTATTGAAATCAATACCAATGCAGATCAAATCTCCTTGGAATAATTAAATATCATTAGCAGCAAACATTTGTGTGTCTTCCCGTCAACACTTAAAGCAACACTAAACTATAAAATATTTATGATGTATTCAGAGAGCTTTATGACACCGAATGTATTTTTAAGATTAAAGATTAGTGCTAACACATAATTTAATAATGAATGCAAATTATAAATGAATATTTAACAAACCATATCACGTTTTATGTCTTAAACATTTCTTCTGCTACTACTTTGACTGAATGGAAAAAAAAGGGCTGCATGATATATTGGCCTGCTGGCTAATGCCCCCATGAAAGCAAGGTGTTTTCACCTTGATGCGGCCTTTAAAATAAATTAATTTGTTAGCATTTAAGAATGCGGCACAACAGACAACATAAAACATTTATAAAACAGTTTATGACTTAACCAACCATGTTCTAATCCAATCAAATTTATTAATACATTTTATTTGACCAATGGTTTCGCGGATAAGACTAGGAAATGTTTATTTTCCAAGTTGCTCTGGGATTTAAATGGTACTAATGGTACTATAAAGATGTTATATGGTGTTAATATAACCCAAGTATTAAAAACATAATGAATTTGCTATTTATGAACCATTAAGTTTTACCTCACCCCTAGAATAAATTTTATACCATTACAGACCGATTAATATCCCTCTCTCTGTTTCGTTCTTCCTCCTGACCCCCTCCCACTTCCCCGAGACACTCAGAGACCAAATTTATTAGGGTGCGGAGATGGGTCAGAAAAGTAAATTTAATTCTGCAAAACAATTTCAACATTGACCATCAGGGGGGAAAGAGCATCTGCCAAGGATTCTAGAATTTTCCTCATGAGTTCGATTTTATGCTTATAAGTTTTGAGTTACTAAATAATCCCTGGAATAACTCTATTGTTTTGTTTGGTAAAATTTGTTCCTTTTCCAGAGATCCGATGAGTAAATTTACTGCTGTAGAAATCTAAACTGCTCAGTCCGTCTCAAACTCTTGAAGTAACCAGATAAAAGGGATTCCATCCCTTTGGCTGCTTTAAAGGAAATGATTTCTCTTTCTGAGACCTAGAAGTGCAATTGTTTTAATTCTTGAAAAAACTAAGGAATTCTACATATACTCCGGCAAAAAGGCCTCTGAGGATGGACTAGAGAATTTCCTCTGCTGTTATCTAGTGAACCAGCATCTAGGTGGCCCAGTGAATAGAGTGCCAGGCCTGGAGACAGGAAGATTCATCTTCTGGAGTTCAAATCTGGCTGTAGACACTTACTAGCTGTGTGACCCTGGGCAAGTCCCTTAACTGGTTGACCTTAGTTTTCTCATCTATAAAATGGGCTTGGAGAAGGAAATGGCAAACCACTCCAGTATCTTTGCCTAGAAAACCCAAAATGGGGTCAGGAAGAGTCAGACATGGGTGAAATGTCTGAATAACAACAAAACTCAGCCAAGGCTGCCCATATAGACCAAGTATGGGATGAGACCAAAGAACTAAGCACGTGTGAGCAGGTTCTAGAAAAGATACATCAACCAAAAAACAGTGTGAGGGAGAGAACAAGGCAAGTGAGATTTAACCAAGAAATATAGCTATTTTGGGGGCCTGTTTTAAAAGATAAAAATGTTTAAACAATCTCAAACAAGTTTC
>NW_025357805.1:0-9489 GCF_016433145.1 Gracilinanus agilis
GAGAGAGAGAGAGAGAGAGAGAGAGAGAGAGAGAGAGAGAGAGAGAAGAGGGATGGAAGCAGGCTGGCAGTTGGGAGGGCAGGAGGGTGGCTGCTCACTCTCCGCCCTGGGCACACACTAACGGATCTTGGGCGATTCGCCTGGTCCGTTCCCCCAGTGGGGGCTAGCCAAGTGCTGGCTCCCGGTTCACCGTCCCAGGGCTAAGAACCGGGTGGGGGAAGAAGGGAAGGTGGCAAGAAGTTTTTCCCCTTCCCCAAGCAGAGGAGAGGGGAGAAGAGTTCCCAGGGCAACAACGGCCCCGCAGCCAAGTTACCGGAGTCCGCTCGCCCGCCAACCTCCTGGCCTGCCTGCTGGCCAGGCCTCCCCAGGGAGCGCTCGCGCTGCCGGGCCGAGCCCGAGGGAAGGAAGCCGCAGAAGCCCGGCCAGGCCCGGGAACGGGGCAAGCGAGGGGTGAGACGGCGAGCTGAGAGAGGCCGTTTAGGGGTGGGATGGGGGCGCGGGAGAGCAGGAGGGAAGCAGCATGAGCGCCGGGAGTCGGGTGCCAGAAGGAAGGCAAGAGGCGCACACGACCCCAGGGAAGAACAACGAGCGCCGGGAACAAGTGGTTGGTTGCCGGGTTCGGGCCAGGGATTGCGGCTGCAACTTTAAAGGCTGTTCGGTGGAGAGGGGCAGCGGAAGAGCATGGAGTGGGGAGCCTGGGAGAGGGCGTGGGGCAGGGAGCAGAGCAACCAAGTTGCCTTCACTGTACCGTCAGTCTGCCTGGCGGGAGCGCCGCGCCTCAGGGGTCTCTGCCGCTCTTCTCCTTCGCCTCTGCCGTCACCCCAGTGGCCCCCGACTGGAAAGCCTCGCTCTACCTGCCTCGCAGCTTCCCGGGGTGGAGAATAAGCATCCGCGGGGTGCACTCGGGGTAGAAGAGGACTCCTAGTCCGCAACTTCAGGAGCGGGGCGCACGCAAGCAGGGCGGGTCCCAGGAGTCCTCGGGCTCCGATCGGAGGTCCTGGCGCTCGGGGTACCCGCTGGACATCTCCCTGGACCGGCAGCCCTCTGCCCCCCGGGAGGAGTCAGTATGGCACGGCTCCAGCCCCGGTTCAGGGCCCCTCTGCCGTCGGACTAATCCTGAGGTAAATCATCGCCGGCCTGCGAGCACCGCTCCTCGCCGAGCCGCGGCAGGCACAAGTCCACGAGCAACTTTCCCTCGCTTCCTCCGCCCCTCTCTCCCCCCAGACCCCGCCTCCTTGACGCTACCCTCACCTTCCCTCTACACACACACACACACACCCCACCCCCGCCTCCGCCCCCCCGCTCCTCCTCCTCCTCTTCCAGCAGAGCGGGTACCCCAAGGGAGCGGCTACAGCCTGGGCTCCCGCGGGGCGCAGCGCCTGGCCCAAGATCCCCGTTCCGGTCCCCAGGTGGGGCAGCTTGCCCAATGAGTAGGGCCAGTGCTTCACCCCCCGCCCAGGTTGCGGAGGGGGGCGCGGCCGAGAAGCCCAGGGCGAGGCGGTGGCTCCGGTCTCTCAGGGCATGAATATTTCAGTGCGAGTTAAACTGCCCTCGGCTGATGTCACGGTACTTGCGGCTTTGCGAACTCTACGTGTCGGGCCCCCAAAGAAGGAAGGGAAAGAGAAAAGACTGGCCAGGTATCATAAACCTGGGCTGGAGGCTCCCGAAGACTCCCTCCCGCGACGGAGGGACATCGGGGCAAAGGGAAAGCAAAGGCAAAGCCTAGCGGTCGCTCCCCACCCCCACCCCCTCCAGTGTCGCCTCCAGCCTGAATCTACAAGGAAGCTCTACCTAAGGAAAACAGGGCTGTGTAGCTGAGGCTAGGTGTGCTTTCTCTATCTGTTGTCTTTAAGCGCCCCCTCTCTGCTCTGGGAGTCGGCGAGATACCAAGAGAGAAAGGCACCGGCAGGCGGGCTGGCTGGCAGGCAGGCAGGCACACCCTACGGAGCTCTCTAACCCCTCTAGCCCCTGGCAATCAGGCCAATTCACTCTTCTCCCTCGCCCTTAAATATGCTCCACCGACCCCTGGCAGAAATGCTCTAACCATATTTTTATCACTGGGTCTTTTAGGGGAAACAACAACAAATACCTCAAGTCATCCTAAGGAATCCCAGAGTCTTAGCGTTGGAAAGGACCTTAGAGGCTCAAGATCGCATACAGTAGCGCACACTTATCGAACGTTGTATCACAAGATCTTGGGCAGGTATTCGTTAAGCTCCTACTATATTCCAGGGGCTGGGAGCACAAAGAAAGGCAAAAGACAGTCCCTGCTCTCTAGGAGCTCACAGTCCAATGGTGGGAATCAGACTTGGTCTTTACCTTAGAAATCTCTGATTCTAGCCCTTCCCTCAATTCCAGAATTATGATCAGTGGAAATGTTGGACTAAAACAGTGCCGGATGATAAAGGCAGCCATTCCGCTTGGCTCACAGGATGGAGGAGGTTTGCATTGACCAAAATTCCTGTAACATCTTGAGTAACTGGCCATTCAGCTTCTGGTTAATCATAACGTTGAGTGGCGTTTACATAGTATTTTCAAGTTTCCCATTCCCTTTCCGTGTATTATCTCTTTTTGCTTCTAACAATGCTGTGAGGGAGAGCTGCTAAGTATTCATTTGTTCTTTAGCCATTTCCAACTCCTTATGACCTCATTTGGGTTGGTTTTGGTTGGTTGGTTTTGACAAAACTACCAGAGCAGTTTGTTATTTCCTTCTCCAACTCCTTTAACAGATTAGGAAATTGAGGCCAACAAGGTTAAATGACTTGCCTACAGTCATACCGCTAGTAAGGGTCTGAAGCCACATTTGACCTCAGGTTCTCCTCAATCCAAGCCTGGCACTCTATCCACTATACCACCTAGCCATCCACATTAATTATAGGCCCAATTTAAAGATGGAGAAACAGACACTCAGATTTTTACTTGCCCCACAGCTGGTAAGATCATAAATCAGAATTCCCATCCAACTAATCTTTATTAAAGTGCTATCTAGGGAGGTGGAGCCAAGATGGCAGCTTAGTAGCAAGGAAAGCCAACTAATCTTGATTTCAAGTCCTGAATTCATTCCCTGTGCCACCTTGCTTCTGTTTTTGAAACAGCTCTAGTGACAGAGAGCTTATTATCTATTTTTAAAATGTGTCCTAATAATGCTTTTTGCTTTTGCTACCCAGTCATTTCAGGAAGGGAAAAAAACCAATATTCCCTCCCCGACTTCTTCCCCATCCATGGGGGGGGGGGGAACACATAAACACCCAGTAGTGACCTCACTTAACCATGTATATTGCATTTTCTCCACACCCCTCTGCTGTTTCATTATCTATTCTCTGAAATCGCTGTTTTTGTTTTCATTTTGGATTCCTTTTAGTGATCTTTTCATTTACATTGTTGATGTGATTATTCATATTGTTCTTTAAATCTGTATCAGTTCATAAAATCAGCCCTTGTTTCTCTTAATTCTTCATTCTCACTGAATAATATTATGCATTTAGATTCAAAGAACCCCGAAACTTCCCACACACAAACCCCACCATCCTTCAGTTGTTGGGTACTCGTTTTGTTGCCAGTTGATTTTTCTGCTACCACAAAAAGGAGCCCATCTTATTTTTAAAATTTCATTTATTTGTTTATTTATTTTAGAGTGTTTTCCCATGGTTACATGATTCATGTTCTTTCTCTCCCCTCTTTCCTCCCTACTCCTGGAGCTGATGAGTAATTCTACTAGGTTTTACATGTATCATTGTTCAAAACCTATTTCCATAATATTAATATTTTCAATAGAGTTATTATTCAAAGTCAACATCCCCAATCATATTCCCATCAAACCATGAGATCAATCATGTGTTTTTCTTCTGCTTTTCTGCTCCCACAGTTCTTTCTTTGGATATGGATAACATTCTTTCTCATAAGTCCCTCAGAAATGTCCTAGATTCTTGCATTGCTGCTGGTAGAGAAGTCCATTATGTTCGATTGTGCCACAGTGTATCAGTCTCTGTGTACAATGTTAGGAGCCCACTTTATTGAAAGAATCTATTCCAATTATTAGACATCTTTAGTTATTAGACAAGGGCAGCTGGGTGGCACAATAGTGTCTGACCTGGAGACAGGAGGACTCATCTTCTGGAGTTCAGATATGGCCTGTGTGACTCTGGGCAAGTCATTTAACCCTGTTTGCCTCAGTTTCTTCATTTGTAAAATGAACTGGAGAAGGAAATAGAAATGGAAAACTACTCCAATATCTTCACCCAGAAAACTCCAAATGAGGTAATGAAGACAACTGAAAATGACTCGACAAGAACCAATTGTTAGACAAGTTTTCCTTGTGTAGAACAGAAAACTGCCTGTTTGTAGGTGTCTCCTATTCACTGGTGCTGGGTCTGGCTACTGCAGCTCTTCAGAAAAATAATGGTGCTCTTCACAGCAGTCCTTCAAGTATCAAAAGACAGATCATATATACCCTCTAAGTCTTCTGTTCTCCAAGCTACACATCCTGGTTCCACATTGTTCACTCTCTACTGGTTACTATTTGGGAAATATCACAGTGTATAGTAGAGAAAGCCATAGATTAAGTAGTTGGGAAAAAATTCAGATCTCCACCACCAAGTTCTGGTTTGGTGACTATCTGTGTGACCTTGGGTAAATCCCTCCATTTCTATGAGCCTCAACTTCTATATCAGTAAAATGAATGGATTAGATTACTTGATCTCTCAGGTCCCTTCTAGCCTGATACTTCTGGTTTTTCAAAGTTTCATGAAATGTTGCACTCATAATTGAATATCATATTTCAGATGTGTTCTACTAGCGCAAAGTACAAAGTCCAGATCTCTCTCCCTAGATCTGGACACTAGAGTATTAGCAAAGCCTTCTTAAGCCATGATATCATTGATATGGGTACTCCTTGGACAATCAACCAATCCATCAACAAATATCTATAAAGGGGGGCAAGTAGGTGGCTCAGTAGGTTTAGAGTCAGGTGGGCTTGGGTTCAAATCTGACCTCAGACACCTCCTAACTGTGATCCTGAGCAAGTCACTTAACTCCCAGTGCCTAGCCCTTACTGCTCTTCTGCCTTGGAACCAATACACAGTATTCATTCTAAGACAGAGGGTAATTTAATTTAAGTTTTCAACCTTTGCTAAGTCTGTGCCAAGTTTCTGGGGATACAAATACTCCCCGAAGGAGCTTGCATTCTACTAGGGTGATACAACATGTATCAGAGAACAGTTGTCAAGAGAGAGAATCTAGGCATTTATAGAAATTAGTCAACATTTATTAAGCAATATGAGCTAGGCATTATGTGTTGGGATACAACAAGAAAAGCCAAAACATTGCTGCTACTGGTGAGGAGATCATTTTAATAGAAGAGAAAATATGTAAACAACTATGTACATCATGTTATATATAGTGTAGTTGGAATACAACCTGAGATGACTAATAGCTGAAGATGACCTGGGAAGTCTTCTAAAGTATGTGGGATTTGAGCTGACTCTATAAGGAAGACAAATTAATAGGTGGAGGCAAGAAGGCAGCAGACTGTTATACCATTTCCCATAGCAATGATACTATTGATTTAATTATTATACTCTGCACAAGATGTAGAAAGCAGGGGGCAGGGTTAGAAATTGATGACAAGATATCCACAGTGGGTAGTCTCCTAGCATTCTGGTACATTGTAAGGCTGGAGTACCAAACTCCTCCCAATGCCTTCCTTTATATAGGGCAGAAATTGGACTTTTCAGTTCACTCTGCATCTGCTACTCTGCTTGGTTTCAATTCCAGGAAACAAGATACCCCTTGCTTTTCCTAGCTCTCCCCTACTTTCCTGCCTCCTTTCGTATACTTCCCCCCAGCCTTAGTCATGAGCTCCTTGAGTGCAAAGACTAACTTTTTTAAAAAAAAATTGTATCTAGGGGGCAGCTGGGTGGCTCAATAGATTGAGAGCCAGGCCTAGAGATGGGAAGTCCTAGGTTCAAATCTGGTCTCAGGCACTTCCTAGCTGTGTGACCCTGGGCAAGTCACTTAACCCCCATTGCCTAACCCCTACCATTCTCCTGCCTTGGAACCAATACACAGTATTGCTTCCAAGATGGAAGGTAAGGGTTTTAAATTTTTTTATCCCCAGCACTTAGCACAGTGCCTGGCACATAAATAGGCATTTGGATTGGATGGGATGGAATGCAGCATGGTCTGGGCACTGCTGAATGTTAAGGGTTGAGGTGACACTTGTCTGACTCATTATCCAATCCATGACAGCCTATACCTAGAGTAGGTGCCAAAGGCAAGTGAATTAATTGAGAGTGACAGACAGGCTCAATGTAGATATTGCTCAGGAAAGTTACTGTTTCTAGTGGGGAGAGTGTAGAACATAGTCTACCTATGTCTTCTCATTTCTGATTCTTGTTTATAGTATCTCTTGACTTCTTCACAAAGAATCTACACAATGCATTGGGGTCTTTAATGTAATCTGGACATCAAAGCCATGCTGCTGGGTCTTTCTTTAGGTATATGTATGATCAACCCACTTCCTTGATTTTTAAATATTATTTTTACTTTTTGTTTTTATATCTCCATTTCCCTATATGGCCTTGCTTCAAGCCATCCTTTATGACAATAAGAAAGAAAAACAGTTCAGAAAAACTAATCAACTCCTCAACGAAGTACAGAATTATATACACCCATAGTATTCCACTTCTGCAAAAAGAAAGAAAGAGAGATTCTTTTTTCTAGTTTTATTGATGTGTTTTGTTTTTGCATTACAATTATTTTCAGATTACTCCCACTTCATGAGAGATCTCTATAATAAAATAGGCAAACATAACCAATAATACAATGACTTCATTTGAAAGTTCATAAAACATTTCACATATGTGAATTTTTTAAGTATTTTAAGCAAATAGAAATCTAAATATTTTCTCTAATTCCCACTCCCACCCTGTATATAAAGATGTGTTTCATTCTAAACCCTAAATCTGCCATGGCTTTATAATGAATAGATAACCTATTTCATCATATATCTTCCAGAGTCATGAATGGCCATTGTATTGTTCAAAGTTATTAGAGTTTAAACTTGTAGAGGGGATAGTGAAGAAAATGTTAAAAGGGGGAAAGGGCAATAACTTGAAATAAACAGAAGGAAAGGAATATAGAGAAGAAAATTATAAGAGAATAGAATGGAAGATAATTTTTAAATTAACTATCATAACAATGAATGTGAATGGAATGAATTTCCCCACATAACCAAAAAAAGTTAACAGAATAAATTATAAAACAAAATCTGTCAATAAGTCAAAACACAATTGAATCATAAAGACTCAGAGATAAATTAAAAAGTTGGAGCTGAATCCATCATGCCATAGCTGAATACAAAAAGAAGAGAGAGTAATTAAAATTTCAGATAAGACAACAGTGAAAATAAACTTAATTAAAAGAGATAAAGAGGGAAAATATAGTTAATGACATGAATGAATCTTTTAAGAATTAGCTATGATGAACTTATAGCTGTATTGATCATTAAATGGAAATAAAAAAGAATATGCATATTCTGATATGTCCATTGCTCCTTTATAAAAAATGATCATATCTTAGGACATAAAAAACTCATAAATAAAGGCAGAATTATTATATCTATGTGTGTATCTTTTACCAATCATAATATAATAAAATTATACCAAGATATGGCCACTAAAAATGTTAAAAATCCATTGGAGACTAAAGAATTGTTGGGTCAAAATCCAAATCATATAAATTATGTAAGATATCATAAAAAATTATGACAACAATGAGAATATATTCTAAAATTTTTGAAATGCAACCAAAGCAGTTCTCAAGGGAATGTTGTATTTTTATCTCTAAAAGTCAACACAAAAAAGAAAGGAATACAAGTAAAAAAAAACAACTAGAAACCGAAATAAATTAGAAAGCTTCAATTAAATAACAAATTAAGAATTCTGAAAATTAAAGAAAAATTAATAAAATTGGAAACAAAAATCTATTGATAAATAAAACTTGGAGCTGTTTCTTAAAAATAAAATAAATGCTTAGCTAATTTGATTTAAAAGAAGAAAAAGAAAACCAAATTAGTAGAAACAAAAAGGAAAATTCACAACAGATGAAGAAGAAATAAAGGATAGTTTTAGAAATTATTTAGTGCAATGTATGCTAATTAAAACCAACAATTTAAATGACATAACAAATATTTACCCAAAATATAAAATTCTCAAGTTAACTGAAAGAAATAGAAAATTTAAACAAACTAATTTCCAGAGAAGAAATTGAACAAGCAATAAACTTCCAAAAAGTTACTTTTCATAGTTCTCTTCTAGGGCTAAAGTTTATCAATAATTTCATAGCATTTAATTGTATTTGTTTTGTAAATGTTCTTTCTATTTTACATAGTTTTATTCATTAATATAATGCAACCTTTAGAGCAGATATTGTTTCGTTTTTTGTCTTCACCTCCTCAATGTAGTGTCTAGCAGAGTAGGTGCTTAATAAATGTAGTCAACCAACAAGCATTTATTAAATGTTTACTTTGTATCAGGCATTGTGCTAAATCCTAGGAATATAAGGCAAGTAAAAAAAAAAAACAGTCTGTCCTCATGGAGTATATATTCTAATGAAGGAGACATTAGTTGAGCCTTGAAGGAAACCAAGGCAACTAAAAGGTGAAACATTCTAGGCAGGTAGACAGCCAATCCAAAGGCATGGATATAGTATAAGGTGTGTCATGTTTAAGAAACTATAATTATACCAGTGTAGCTAGCCCATAAAATATATGGAAGGGAATAAAATATAAAAGGCCTGGAAAGGTAGCAAAGGGCCAGGTTATGAAAAGCTTTAAATTCCAAATAAAGGGCTTAATATCTGATATTATAAGTAACAGAGAGCCAACACTGTTTTCCTCATCTCATTTACTTTACTTGGTATCAGTTCATATGTCTTTCTCAGCTTCTCTGAATTCATAATTTTCATTTCATGATGTCTTCTGCAGCACTTTTTGAATATTTTTGTTATCTTTGGTAAGAAGGCACTATTACATGTCCCTACCATACATCTTTACTCTTAGGGTCAACCAAGTTTTTGATTCTTTAGAGACCATGATATTTCATAATAACAGTCATAGAATATAACCAATAGAATATCAATGTTCAAAAATTTGAACCTTCTAGTCAAAGAGTATTTTTTTTATCACTGTAAGCATTTTCCTTCTATGATTCATAGGATTGTGGGTTTAGAGTTGGAAGAATCCTTAGACTTCATCTGTTCCAAACCCATCATTTGACAGATGAAGAAAATGAGGTCCATGAGGGAAAATGACTTTCTCTAGGTCACCCAGGTTATAAGTGACAGAAATGGTATCTGAACCCAAATAATCTGACTCTAAATCTGGCAGGAGGTTTTCTCTCTTCCATTTCAGGAATATATAGAAAGAAAGAGAGACATAGAGTTAGAGATCAGAGAGAGAGAGAGAGAGAGAGAGAGAGAGAGAGAGAGAGA
>NW_025357806.1:0-6283 GCF_016433145.1 Gracilinanus agilis
TATATATATATATATATGTATATATATATAATTTTTTAAAACCTCTGATACACTAAAGCCACCATAAGTGAAAGAGTTGTAAAGGGCATGCAGTGGAGTTTAAGTGACTTGCCCAGGGTCATACAGCCAGGAAGTGCCTCAGATCTGATTTGAACCCAAGATCTGCCATATCTAGTCCTGGCTATTAATCCACTCAGCCAACTACTAGCCCATGCAAAATTGTATTCTTTATCCAAGAATTTTCATTTTTCACTGTGTATTAATTGGGACACAAATATTGCCAAAGTTCACATAATATTAATTATTGATTAAAGAATGAAAATTTAAAAAATAATAATTCTGCTATTGATTCATGGGATGAAACCATGATAGATTAATACCTAAACAAGGATCTACCAACTAATCTCAAGACACTTCAGTGTTCTGTTCTTCACATTGAAAGACAATGGTCTTTAATTGTGGTGAAATGTCAGCATGCATTTTATTTCCTTGGAGTTGAAACCAGCAGAGCAGAAGATGCAAATTAAGGTTAACTGAGATTCAAGTTGCTAACTTCTATAACAAAAAGTATTAAGAGGAATTTTTTAGGACTCCTTCTTGTTGAGGGAGTTGTTGTTAATCAAGGTTTGAGTTAGCAACATGCTGAATTTAAAAATGATGAGCTTATCCTAGGACTGGTATCTTGTTCCAGGGAGTTAAAACGAGGTAGAATAATAGATGGAAAGTGGCATTACTTTGTCAAGTTAGTCTGGAAAATTGACAAAGAAAGAAAATGATAAGTATTGCAAGGACTCCTAATGCATTATTTTTTTAAAATTAAGAATATTTTCCATGGTTACATGATTCATGATTTTCAGACCCTTCATTCCTCCCCCATTCCAGTGCTGACTAGCAATTCCACTGAGTTATACATGTATCATTGCTCAAAACCTATTTCCATGTTATTCATATTTGCAATAGAGTGATCTTTTAACATCAAATCCTAATCATATGTTTTCTTCTGTATTTCTACTCCCACAGTTCTTTCTCTGAATGTGAATAACGTTTTTTCTCATAAGAACTTTTGGACTGTCCTGGATCATTGTGTTGCTGCTAGTAGAAAGATGTATTATATTTGTTTGTGCTACAATGTATGAGTCTCTGTGTACAATGTTCTTCTGGTTCTGCTCCTTTTGCTCTGCATCAATTATTTGGGGTCTTTCCAGTTCACATAGAAATCAACTAGTTCATCATTCCTTTCAGTACAATAGTATACCATCACCATCAGATTTTTTTTTAACAAAAGCCAATTTATTCATCCACTTCCCAATCTATGGACACGCCCTCAAATTCCAATTTTTTACCACACAAAGAGTATGTTTATAAATATTTGTGTACAAGTACTTTTTCTTATTATTGCTTTAGAGTACAAACCCAGCAGCAGTATGACTAAATCAAAGGGCAGGAAATCTTTTAAAGCCCTTTGTGTATAATTCCAAATTGCCCTTCAAAATGGTTGGTCATAATCTACCCTATTTTTTTTAGATTTAAATATTTTATTTTTTTAGAAAAACTTTTCATGGTTACATGACTCTTGCTTTTACTTTCCCCTTCACCTCCTCCCCCCATCCAACACACATTTCCAATGGTTATAACATGTGTGATCAATCAAGACTTATTTACATATTATTGAAGTTGCATTGCAGTGGTTGTTTCAGGTCTACAACCCCAACCACGTCCACATCAACCTATGTGTTCAAGTATTTGTTTTACTTCTGTGTTTCCACTCCTGCAGTTCTTCCTCTGAATGTGGGTAGCGTTATTTTCCATAAGCCCCTCAAAATTGTCCTGCCAGTACAGAAGTCTGTTACATTTGATTTTACCACAGTGTATCAGTCTCTGTGTACAACCTTCTTCTGGCTCTGATGCTTTCACTCTGCATCACTTCCTAGAGGTCTTTCCAGTTTACATGGAATACCTCCAGTTTATTATTCCTTTGAGCATAATAGTATTCCATGACCAGCATGTACAAAAATTTCTTCAGCCATTCCCCAATAGAAGGGCATACCATCATTTTCCAGTTTATATATGATCTCTTTGGGGTACAAACCCAGCAATGCTATAGCTAGATCAAAAGGGCAGGCAATATTTTAGAGCTCTTTGGGCATAGCTCCAAATTGCCATTCAGAATGGTTGAATCAGTTCACAACTCCATGAATAATGCATTAATGTTCCAATTTTGCCACATTCCCTCCAAAATTCATTATTCTCCCCTTCTATACTTTTAACCAAATTTCTAGGTGTGAGGGTGTAGCTCAGAGATGTTTTCATTTGCATTTCTCTAATTACTAGAGATTTAGAACCCTTTCTCATGTGATTATTGATAGTTGTTATTTGTTTATCTGAAGATTTCCTATTCATGTCACTTGCCATTTATCAATTGGGGAATGGCTTGATTTTTTATGCAATTGATTTAACTCCTTGTATATTTTAGTAATTAGACCTCTCAGAATTTTTTGTTATAAAGATTTTTCCCAATTTGTTGTTTCCCTTCTGGTTTTGGTTGCATTGTTTTTGTTTTTACAAAACGTTCTAAATTTAATGTAATCAAAATTATTTATTTTACATTTTGTGATTTTTATCTAACTCTTGCTTCGTTTTAAAATTTTCCTTTTCCCATAGATCTAATAAGAATACTATTCTGTGTTTACTTAATTTACTTATGGTTTCCTTCATTATATACAAGTCATTCACACATTCTGAATTTATCTTGGTGTAGGGTATGAGATGTTTATCTAAAAGTAATAACTCCCATATTGTTTTCCAATTTTCCCAGCAGTTTTTGTCAAATAGTGGATTTTTGTCCCCAAAATTGGGCTCTTTGGGTTTATCATACACTGTCTTACTGATGTCACATACCCAAAGTCTTTTCCACTGATCCTACCTTCTGTGTCTTAGCCAGTACCATATCTTTTTGATAACCACTGCTTTATAATATAGTTTAATATCTGATACTGCTAGGCCACCATCCTTCACTTTTTTTTTCATTATTTCCCTGGATATTCTTAATCTTTTGTTCTTCCAAATGAACTTTGGTATAGTTTTTTTTTCTAATTCAATAAAAAACTTTTTTGGTAGCTTGATAGGTATGGCATTAATAGGTAAATTAATTTGGGTAGAATGGTCACTTTTATTATGTTAGCTCATCCTACCCATGAGCAATCAATGCTTTTCCAATTGTTTAGATCTAGTTTTAATTGCTTAGAAAATGTTTTGTAGTTGTGTTCATATAATTCCTGGGTTTGTTTTGGTAGATAGATTCCTAGTGTATCTAGTACAATGTGAAATAATAGAGGTGATAATGGGCATCCTTGTTTCACATCTTATCTAATTGGGAAGGCTTCTAATTTATCCCCATTGCAGATTATGCTTGTTGATGCTTTTAGATATATGCTGTTTATCATTTTTAGGAAGGGTCCTTCTATTCCTATACTTTCTAGTGTTTTCAATATGAATGGATGTTGTATTTTGTCAAAGGCTTTTTCAGCATCTATTGAGATACTCATGTGGTTTTTGTTGGTTTGCTTGTTGATATGGTCAATTATGTAAACGGTATTCCTTATATTGAACCATGCTTGCATTCCTGGCATAAATCCCACCTGATTGTGATGAATAACACTCGTGATCACTTGCTGGAGTCTTTTTGCTGGTATTCTGTTTAAGATTTTTGCATCTATGTTCATTAAGGAGATTGGTCTGTAGTTTTTTTTTTCTTTTCTGTTTTGGATCTACCTGGCTTTGGGATCAGTACCATATTTGTGTCATAAAAGGAGTCTGGTAGAACTCCTTATTTGCATATTATGTCATATAGTTTGTATAGCATTGGAATTAGTTGTTCTTTGAAGGTTTGATAGAATTGACTTGTGAATCCATCTGGTCCTGGGGATTTTTTCTTAGGGAGTTCTTTGATGGCTTGTTCAATTACTTTTTCTGATTAATGATTGCCTTGATTTCCTCTTCAGTAGAGGTGAGGTCTCCCTTTTCATCTTTGATACTGATGATTTGGTTCTCTTCTTCCCTTTTTTTAATTAGTTTGACCAGTACTTTGGAAATTTTCTTTGTTTTTTCAAAATACCAGCTTCTAGTCTTATTTATTAATTCAATAGTTCATTTACTTTCAATTTTATTGATTTTTTCTTTAATTTTTATAATTTCTAATTTGGTCTTTAGCTGGGGATTTTTAATTTGTTTCCTTTCTACTTTTTTAATTAGTATGCCCAGATCATTGATCTTTGCCCTCTCCAGTTTATTAATATATGCACTCAAGGATATAAATTTGCCTTAGCTGCATCTCACAGAGTTTGGCAGGATGTCTCATCACTTCAATGAAATAATTGACTGTTACTATGATTTCTTCTTAAACTAACTGGTTTTGGAGAATCATATTATTTGATGTCCAATTAGTTTTTGATTTGCCTGTCCATTTGCCCTTACTAAATATTATTTTTACTGAATTATGATCTGAAAAGGTTACATTTATTTTTCTGCTCTTTTGTATTTGTTTGCAATGTTTCTATGCCCTATTACATGGTCAATCTTTGTGAATGTACCATGTGCAGCTGAAATAAAGGCGTAATCCATTTTGTCCCTATTTATTTTTCTCCACATATCAATTAAATCTAATTTTTCTTGGATTTCATTCACTTCTCCTATCTCTTTCTTATTTTTTTTTGTTTGGATTTATCTCGATCTGAAAGAGGAACATTCAGATCTCCCACTAGTATGGTTTTACTATCTATTTCCTTCTTGAGCTCTGCCAGTTTCTCCTCTATGAATTTGGATGCTATGCCACTTGGTGCTTACATATTGAGCAATGTTATTTCTTCATTGTTTATCCTGCCTTTAATGAGGATGTAATGACCTTCCCTGTCTTTTTTAATCATATCTATTTTTACTTTGGCTTTGTCAGAAATCATAATAGCCACTCCTGCCTTCTTTTTCTCATTTGATGTCCAAACGATTTTGCTCAAGCCCTTAACCTTAAACTTGTGTATGTCTACCCGCCTCATATGTGTTTCTTGTAGACAACATATGGTAGGATTTTGGTTTCTAATCCACTCTGCTATTTGCTTCCATTTTATGAGCTAGTTCATCCCATTCATATTCAGAGTTATAATTATCAGTTGTGCATTTGTTGATATTTTTTTATCCTCTCCTAGTTCTATACCTTCTTCTTATGCTATTTCCTTTTAAACCAGTGGTTTGTTTTAGACCAGTCCCCCTTGTCCCCTCTCTTGATTTATTTCTCTTTCCACCCCCTCCTTTATTATTCCCCTCTTTTTATTTTTAAGGCCTAATGAATTCCCACCCCCCTCTCCTCCCCTCCCTTTTTTGACCTCCCTACTCCCATGTTCCCCTTGGTTAATCCCTTCTGAAATTCCAGTAGGGTTAGATAGAATTCTATATCCCAATGGATATAGCTACTCTTTGCTCTCAGGGTTGATTACACTGAGAGTAAGGTTTAAATAGTACCTCTTAAAGCTCTCTTCTTCTTCTTCTTATAATAGTATTCATCCCCTCCCCTTCCCACACCCACTTTGTGTGGTGTAGAATATCCTATTTTTCTTATTCATTCAAGTTTCTCTTGTTGCCATCTACTATTGACCCTCCTCTTTTTTTCTTTGACTCAACTCGTCTTAGACCATTTAGTGCTGCAACCTCTCCCTATGAATTATTCTTCTAATTACTCTAATAGTAAATAAAGTTTTTGAAGATTACACCTAATATTTCTCCATATAGGAATACAAATAATTTAATCTTATTAAAGCCATTAAAGAGGGAAATGTAAAAATAAGAGTTTTCTTTCTTTCCGCTCTGTTTCTTATTTACCTTATCATGTTTCTCTTGGTTTTTGTGGTTGGATAACAAACTTTCCATTTAGCCCTGGTCTTTTCTGTTCAAATACTTGGAAATCTTCTATCTTGTTGAATGCCCATACTTTCCTCTGGAAGCATATAGTCAGTTTAGATGGGGAGGTGATCCTTGGTTGTAGACACAATTCTCTTGCCTTTCTGACTATCATATACCAAGCATTGCAGTCTTTTAATGTGGAGGCTGCCAGATCCTGTGTGATCCTGATTGGTGCTCCTTGATATCTGAATTGTCTCTTTCTGGCTTCTTGTAAATTTTTTTTCTTTTATTTGGAAGCTCTTGAATTTGGCTATTATATTCCTGGGGTTTGTCTTTTCAGGGTTTGTTGTAGAGGGTGATCTATGGATCCTTTCAATGTCTATATTGCCCTCTT
>NW_025357807.1:0-7515 GCF_016433145.1 Gracilinanus agilis
CTCTCTCTCTCTCTCTCTTTCTCTCTCTCTCTCTCTCCTCGTGACTGGGGCTGGGTTAGCTGCTTTTTTACTTTAGTTATTATTAATAAACTTTATAAAATATAATATTTAGTTATTGTATATTCATTTAAATCTTAACACTACGCATTCCCAGTGCTTAGCACAGTGCCTGGCACCTAGTAGGCCCTTAAATTCTTTTTGACTAACAAAGTCAGGATTTAAGCTCTAAATCCAGTAGTCTTTATTGTTCCTGTCTTCCCAATTTGAGATGGAAGTAATCAGGCACTGTAATTAGAGTCAATGTGTATAAAGTTCAAGGCATGTTCTTTCATTACAACAATAAGTTTTTGAAACCTTGAATAATCAGGTTTTTAAAAAAATTACTATAAAAATATTTAGAACATAACTGCTAAATGTAATGATGGAAAACCAATTACTTCAACACTTTGAGGATTTGTCATTTCATTGGAATGTTTATACCCTGCACCCATGCAGATTACAAGTCCTCTATACTTTAGTAGACTATTAAATGATTTTCCACGGACAAAAAAATCATTTCATTAAAGCTAACCTGGTGGTGTGCCTCTCTGCACTTGGTTCAGCTAGTCCTCAAATGATGGATGTAATTGTCTCTATCAGACCTCTTTACATCTTGTTGTAAGTGATCAGTTTTTATCTTCCTCATGCTTAATTTTTGAGGAACCAAGCACACCCCAAAGCTACCATAAAGTATCAGAGGAGGAGACTCAAGTGGAAACTGACCAAGATAGATGAAATCATAGGCCTAAAGTAGGAAATAGTTGGGCTTTACAGGATACTCTTCTCCATCATCAAACATTTATTTATTAAGCACCTACCATATGCTAAGCACTGTGCTAAGTCCTGGTAGCAAAAGAAAGGCCAAAATACTGTTCTTGCCCTCAAGGAGCTCACATTGCATTCTCAGAACTCTGCTTTGAAAAGACTTTTAACATTAAGATGAATAAGAAAAACCTATAAAGCCAAAAAAGAAATTGATTCAGAAAATATTGATAGAGGGCCTACTACATGTAAGCATCAGAAATGAGAGACATTAAAATAGAATGAATCATTGGAAATTATTCGGCAATTATTAGATTGGTAATTGAGGAGAAAAGGATTTGCAATCAGAAGGAGGTTCCACGTTAGCTTCAAAAGCCTAGACAATAGTATTTGCTTTTTATCAAGTGATTTGAAGGTGTTATGTTATAAATCATTGCCCAGATATGTTTCAGAGGTGGGGAAGCAGAAAACTGATCAACTGGTCAGCCATTCCCAAGCCTCCCTAGGTTGTGAAGCAAATTCCTATCAAGCCAGAATATTAAGACTCCAAGCTCCCTGTTTCCCAGAATCTAATTCACATAACAAAGTCAGACTTATTCCTGGGTAAGGAGCATGATTAGGTGTTTGAAGCAGGGAGCTAGGTGCTGTCATCCACAGTGTTTATTGCCAGGTACCATAATATCTCAGTATCTGAGCAAAATAGCCAATCATGTCAGCACTTATGATTCCCCCCATACCTATCTATTTCCTACCATCAGCAAGCCCAGAAAGCTCTTAGCAGTTCTTGGATGAACAACAGAATATTATTTTATCCCCATTATGGCTACTTACCTGAGTATTTCTAGGAGTCATTGAATCAAAAAAGTGGAGATTCATTGGCATAGAAAAAGGAGACCTCTTGAGATGATATAGTGATATTGGAAAACTATAAATAGAAAAAAGAAGGAACAAATAAAAGAATCCATGCTTTTGGGGGAATACTTAAATTAAAAAAATTGTTTTGAGATGGATATTAGGAAGTAGTAGTTACTATGTTATTTATCAAACAAGGAATACAATGTAGGTGAGTGAGCTCGATGGCTTTTTTAATATTAGAAACAGAGCAAGAAAGTTGGAAAATATGTTGAAAAGTTACAGAAAAGGGAAAAAAGGTCATTTTCTTCTTCAGTTGCAAGATCTAATCTCAGGAGAACAAAGGACATTGGACAACATATATTAGAGGGCAAGCATGGCCTATTAAGACCCAGATAGGCTACTTCCTGGAAAGACTTATTCTAGCTTACAGAAACTGAGACACTTATTATAATAGCAAAAAGAATCATTGATTTGGAGTCAGAACATTTGTTAGAAACCATGGAGCACATCATCTGTCCTCTTTTACATCATCTATCCTCTCAACCTTGGAGCATATAGAACACATCATCTCTCCTCTCTGTGCCTCAGTTTTCTCATCAGTAAAATGAGGGCCTTGCATTAAATAGTCTCCAGGGCACCTTTAAATTCTAAGTCTTCTGCTTTTAATTTACTAGGTTCCTATTAGTTCCTAGTTAGCCTACCATACGTTCAATCATTGATACTATTTTAGTAAGCATTACAATTATGCTTAATATGTATAACTCCAACATGGTTTCTAGTCAAAACTTGATTTTAAGTGTTTTTTTTCCTTTTCTATTTCCTTTTTTTTGAAGAGTTCTTCCTTTGTTATTGTGGACAACTATAATTATTGTCTGTATAGGCTGAGAACCCTTCTATTTCGTTGATCATTAAGGAACAGGTGTGTCATCTCTTTCAAGTGGTCTAACTGTAGGCAAAGAAGAATAAACAATGAGTAGAAAAATTGGCTTGTCCATGTGGAAAGATAAAAGTATCTGAAGCTGAAAGTTAAGATTCAGGTGGTTAAGACTATGGAGTTCCTTTTACATGTAAAGTTCATTAATTATGTTTATAAGACTGGTTATTTCACTGGCATATGGATTATCTAGGAACTCTTTCTGCCAGTATAGATCCCTATTCTTCAATTTATTAATCAACAAATATTTATTAAACCCCTACTATGTGTGTTATGATGATAATAACAGATAGTTTGGAGAAACAGATAAATGTGTCAGGGCCAAATAGAGCTTTAAGTCAAGAGCCAGAGATTGACAGGCTTCAGTGAGGAAAGGAGAGGGTTAAACACTCCTGGCTCTCAAACCCCTCCCCCTCTAACTGCTTCTGCTTCAGTTGGTAATGAAGACAGGAATAAGATTCTTCTGCTAAGTTTCAGTTATGGCTGAAACCCCAATTGATGTTCCTTTTCTTAAATTTATATTCCTCTCAGGTCAGTTAGAGGAGATATAGCAGCTAGCTATCTAACTGTTGAGGACAGAGAAGATCTTCTTAAACTGGCAGCCAACAGGATTCAAACTAGAAGTTCAGACTGAGTTGTGAGTATCTTTCCCAAATAATTATCAGGCACAGATTTGAAGATAAAAAGTTATATTGAGAATTAACAAGGAAATTAGAGAAGTTAATGAAGGTTTTTAGGATATTGAGAGGAGACCCTGAACTGTTAAATTGATGTTGCCCTTCCCCCCTCCTCACTGGAGGGGATGAAGCATTTAACTAAAACTGGCTCTCTTGCTATTGATAAATATCTTACTCTCTAATCACTAAGTAATTATATAATTATATTAATGAAGAATAATAATAACAAACAGGCTAACCCTATGAGTAGAAACTACTAGCTTATGCTACAATGGCCACCTCAGGAGAAACCCCAAGTCAGGAGTAGCAAGCAGAGTATCTGCTCACATCCACTCCCACAAATTAACTGTCTCCAACCCTTCTCAACTGCCCCTCACCCAAAGTTCTCCAGCGGGGTCCCCTGGAATTCTGGGTGAGGCTATCCCTGTACCTTTGCAAGGATTCTATACTTTGCATCTCCACACAACAAGTGTCAGACACTACTAGATATTAGTGATACCAGTGCCAAGAATGAAATAATACCTATTCACCAGAAGCTTATATTCTACTGAGATAATTACATAATAAGAATATGCATGCAAACTTGAAGAAAATAAATGCAAACAAACACAATAGTTAAATATAAAGTAGTTTAGGAAGGAGGGTATGGAGTGGAATAGTTGGTACAGATGAGGAAAGACTTCATATAGCAGGTGGTGCTTGTGCTATGTCTTGAAGAAAGAGAAGGTTGATGAGGAGGAAAGGAGGACGGCCAGAACAAAAGCATGGAGGTAGAAGATGGAGTGTTATGTGTGACGAATAGAGTGAAGGCCATGTCTTATAGTCTTAGAGAGAGGTCTGGGTGCAGTGAGAGGCTAAGTCAACTGCCCAGCCATCAGAGGTAGATTTTAAATCCAAGTTTTCTTAACTGAGACTAACTCTATTCCCACTATTCCTTGCTGCCTCTCAATCAAGCTATCTGGGTCACAAAATAAATACAGTAGTGCAAATCTCAGTATTTAAACAATAGTAAACAAAAAAGTGCTTTAGGGGGTCTATAATATGTTTGGGAACAATATCAAGGTCTGGGGGGGACACATAAAAAGATAAGACACAATCCCTATCTTCAAAGAGTTATAGCCTAGTTGGAGAGACAAAATAACACACAACACAACTTGAGAACAATTTAAAATGTTGTATAATCAAGAATTGTGCAGCTTACTGCAAAACCTTTATGCATTTGGGGAAGGATGGTACAGAAAAGATAAAGATTTATGGAGGGAAAAGGTCAAATTAATCAGGTAAGACTTTATGAGGAGATAGAACTTGAGCTAGGCTTTGATACACACACTAGATTGGATCGGAATTATATGTATGGATGTATGTGTATTGTAAAGAGCTCTGGATTTGGAGCCAACAGATCTGGTTGCCTCAAACTAGCTGGGTAACAGCTGTTTAGATACCAGCCGTATCTCTCAATCCTCTTAAGTGAAAAGGATATTTTCCAGGGTGTCTACATATCTATATCTACCTATCCATATATATGTGTGTATATACAGATATCTTTATGATCCTATAATATAGTGAGGGGTAAACAGTAAAGAAACAATTGTCATGGCATGCAATCCCAATAGCTATGAAATAGTGAAATTTTTTACTCATTGCCTGCATATCGTGGGTCCACTGTAATATTTCCAGTATGTTTAAGGATACAACTTACATGCATGCTCACATGATAAAATGTAACTATGGGGTCATATTTAAAACTCCCAGCTCCCAGGGATGGCTGATCCATGTATCGAAGCACTGCTTAAAATCCAAATGATGAAACAGAACAGAAGGGGAATTTAATGTCAGTGATGCATAGAATTGCAACCAGAGAAAATAAATGAGAATTCTATATTTCTGTGGCACTGCTCAGCTCCAGTTTCTCCTCATGCATAAGCTTTTCAATGAGGGAAGATAGTCAAGGCATCTAGTCTTTTTTATCCTTTCTTTCTTTTTTTCTTCGTTTCTTTTTTTGGTCTCAATATAGTGTTGCATCTAGTAATTATTTAGTGGTGAGTCAGAGACCAATGAACCCAAGAAGAATGAGGATCAAGCACTATAATGGCATAGATGGTGCCTACAGCTAAGCAGGGATGCATAATTCACACAGAAAATTATGAGGTGCATCCATGGAATAAAATAGAATGATGATAAGTCTAATAACAAGTAGAAGCCTGCTGAATATTATGGCAAATGAAGGAAAGTGTTTTCTGTTCTTCATTCCCAGTAGGATCAAATTGATGTCATGCATGACGATATGATAATAGAACCCATGAACTTCATCATAAATGTGCAAGGTGCATTATAGAATGGTTTATGTGGGAAAATAGGCATGAAGTTCAACTCCTAAGAACCTAAGTTCCAAAAAGGTAAACTAAGCAAACAAACCAACTTCTTTTTCTGGTATTTTTGCTGTTCAGTCATTTTGAGTCACTTGTGACTCATCATCCTCCCAAAAAAGACACTTGAGTGGTTTGCCATTTCCTTCTCCAGGTCATTTTACAGATGAAGAAATTGAGGCAAACAGGGTTAAGTGACTTATACACACAATTATATGTTTGAGACCAAATTTAAACTCAGGAAGATATCTCTCTGTCTCCAGGCCCAGCACTCTTATCCACTGTGCCAACCAGCTGTCCTTTTAATATCATATCCAGGCTTTTTCCCTTTTCTACTCTAATTTATTTTTTTTTCCTTTTTCTCTTTTTGGTTCAGGGCACTGGGAAAAGTAAGGAAAGAAAAGAAAAAAAAAAGAACTTATTTATAAAATTGTACTCTGGGTTTTATAATGTTCATCCAAGAGACAGATAAACATTATCAAATAGTACACATAAGTATAAATACTACAGAAATAGAGATTTCTATTCATTCAGACATTCACTCATCTATAACTCCATTGATCCATTCAATAATAATTGTCTGTTCTGTGGTAAATGGTATGAGCTTCTGAATATTTATAAAGCATTAAAAGGAGATCTGATCCTCTTAAAAAGAATATTACATAATACTATTATATTGGATAATAAGGAAACCTCATCTAGAATTTTGTATATAATATTGGCAAAAGAAGAAAATTGCCAATAAAACTGAAAAAAGAACAAGAGTGAAATGAAATGAATAGAGGTGTAAATTAAGTGTTTAAACATATGCATATACATACATTTAGACATATATATGCATATATGTACCTATTCATTAGGAAACTATAAAAAATGAAATCCTTCTATCTTAAAAAGGTGAGATGGGAATAAAATATGGTGCTTCAAGATGACATAGGATTTAATGAAAGCTGATCAGTTTCTTATCTTTACACAATGTCATAATTTGAGAAATTGAGGGCCATTTGGTGAGATTTATATGAAAACTGCATGAAAAAAGGAAATAATTGCAAATACTGCCTATGTAGTGTTCCTCCTGTATAGTGAACTAAGGTAGTTACATTGGAATGGATGGGAAGAATATTAATAGGCTAATGACCTAAAGACATGTTAAGTAAGAGATCTTTTGTATCTCCATCAAACTAATAATACCTGTTCAGATTCAACAAAAGTGAAGATAAAAAATACTAATCATTTCATGTCAAATTCGTGGAAATCCAGGACTGCTACAGGGATGGGTTAAACTGTCTCCCCCTTTTAAAGAATATATTCAGTCTATATCAAGAATATATCTCTCGGTCTATATCACAAATTAATTACTAAGTTTTAAAATATTAATCTGATATTATAAAAACTATTGATTGATGTGACCAATGAAATGGTAGAGTAATTCCTTTCAGAAAAGCACAAGCAACACGAAAACTACAGGAAAAGTAAATTAAATGTGAGTGTGTGTGTGTATATACTCATATATATATATATATATACATATATATATATATACGTACATGTATGTATATAAATAAGTATATATGTGACAATAAAGTATGAGTAACCGAGTCCTCAAGATTAGAAAACATAAAGACAAGACAAGCTTTAAACCTCATTAAATAACATCAAAGAACTTAAATACTTATATCCCACAGAGCATCTCCAACTCCAAACAAACTCACATACTAGGTATTTTTAGAGTAATGAAATTTGAGGGTTTGTGCCTTTTATTGAAAAGGCACATGAAATCAATAAGAAAATAAAGAATTAAATCATCAAAACAAAAAATTATGTGAAACCATAATGAAAAAATAAAAAAGAATTATTCAATTCTTATTAACTATAATAATAT
>NW_025357808.1:0-3131 GCF_016433145.1 Gracilinanus agilis
CTCTCTCTCTCTCTCTCTCTCTCTCTCTCTCTCTCATCTAAATCCTGGGCTGTTACTCTAGCTAGTCCGCACAAAAAGTACCTTCACCATTGGCCCTGAGTTGACATCTTCTTTTCATTGTCCCTCTAACACTAAAGAGGTTGTTTGGGTAATAGTGGTACAATGCATTCTGCCTAGTACCAAATATTAGGTAATGACTAGGCATTCTGGTAAATGGGAAAAATTCAGTTTTGGGGCAGAACAGAGTTTAAGAGTTATAGGAAGATAATTCTGAAGTGGTTAGGATAACATACTTGGAGTCAGGAAGACTTGAGTTTGAATCTTGCTTTAGCTGTGTGATGTTGGTCAAATCATTTAACTTCTATTGGCCTCAGTTTCCTTATCTTTAAAATGGGAACAGTACTGTCACCTACCTCCAAAAATTGTTTTAAAATTAAATGAGGTAATAACTTTCAATTGTATAGAACTTGAAAGTTTTCAAAGTGTTTCACAAATATTATCTCATTTGATCTTTACAAGAATCCTGGGAGTTAGATGTTACTTTTAATTTTCATTTTATAGATGCAGAATTATATGACTTGACCAAGGTCACACAACTAGTAACTAAGGATGAACTTCAACTCAGGTCTTTTTTTCCCCTCAAGGTCCAGTACTATATCCCCTGGGCCACCTAGATGACTGACACAGGTAAAGTACACTACAAACCTTAAAAGTACTTTATAAATGTTAACTATAATTAAGGAGGTTAAGAAATTAGAATGTAGGGTATTTGAAGATCCCAAAAATTTGGACAGAGATTTTGAGCTATATGGGGAACATATTTAGAATGCGATTATGATAGAAAAAGATTTAAATAAATTTTTACTATGTGCTCAGTACTATGCTAGGCTTTGGGAATTCAATTACAAAAAGCAATGATAGTCTCTGTAATGAACCTACATTCTAATGGAGGAGACAATACTCAAAGAAATTTGGGGACCAAGTAGGGCCATTTTGGTCAAGAAAGTTCCTGCTCCGAGTTTGACATAATCCTTTAGGAAGAATGAGAGATCTATATGAACTGGAAGAACCTCCATAAACTGATACAGAGTGAAATAAGCAGAACCAAAAGAACACTGTACACAGAAAGTGAAATATTGCGAAATGATCCAATGTAATGGACTTTATTATTAGCAGCAATGCAATGATCCAGGACAATCCTGAGGGATTTATGAGAAAGAACACTATCCGCATCCAGAGAAAGAACTGTGGAAGTAGAAATGTAGAAGAAAAACATATGGCTTATCACTTGTTTATATGGGTATATGATTTGGGATTTGTTTTTAAGATTGCTCTATTGCAAAAATGAATAAAATTGAAATAGGTATTAAGTGATAACATTTGTACACCCTAGTGGAATTGCTTCAAGAAAATGAATTCAAGAAAATGAATCATGTAAACATGGAGAAATATTTTAAAAATAAAATTCAAATATTAAAAAAAAAGAATAAGAGAGTTGAATTGATAAAATCCATGGTTCCAGAAGTAGAGGTGTCAGGAGAAGGTAATGATGAGGAGGAAGAGGAGTTGATGGGGGAAGTTGGTTGACAAGAAAGAAAAAAGGCAGAGAGTTAGGATCAAAATGAAATGCAGCTAAAATTTCACAAAAAGTGGCAGAGGAGGGAAAGTCATTGATCAGGACACCAGGGTTCCAGAGAAGTATAAAGTTTCTCTAGAATAGAAGGAAGGAACTGATAAAAAGTGAAGGCCAGAGTCAAGAAGGGGAAGGAGGTGACTTGGAGGTCCCCTGATACCCATTTACTTTCCAGATGAGGAAATTGAGACACAGAGAGGTGAATGGCTCATCTAAAACCAAACAAATAGAAAATAACAGAGCTTTGATTCAATTCAAACTCAAGTCCTCTGTCTTTAAATCCAGTCATTTTTCTCCTATACCACATTAAAAGGCAGATTCAATGTGAAATGTGATAGGAGCACTAGCTGGCATGTCCAGAGCTCATAACCTTTCATATGGAGGGCTGCCAACCCCTGTACCCCAGCTATGAGCGAATACCGTGCTAACCCTAGACATTCTGTATATCAATAGTGCCCAGATCAAGCAGTAAAGCAGTGGAGAGTAGAGTGGGGGGCAGTCTTATCCATCCTAGTAAAAGAGCTGCCTCAGGTATGATAGCTATGGGTCTCTTTGGACCCCAAGGTAGGCTTCAGGACAGTGAGTCAATTGAGAGAGGGGGTGAAAAGTGCACCCCTGGGAGGCATAGATCCACCCCATGTTATTGGCATCTGGCATAGCCCCAACACATCAGTACTAGTTCTCTCTCTGATAGGAGCATGGAATACCAGAGTTAAAATGAACTTCAGAGCTCAATTATTCTAACTCATGCTAGATCAGAGAGACCCTTTACCACCCAGGTCACAGCTGTATTGCTCAGGGTTTCTATTAAATTTTTGCTCCTGGACAGCTGGGCCTTTGATTACTGCAAAGAGCTTTTCCTAAGACTGTTCTTTGCTCCTGAATTGTTTTATTTTTGGAAAGCTACATTGAAACTAGTTGTAAAGCAGGCTTTTCCTGATGTCATCACTAATGAGTGTTCTTTTATGGTGTTCAGTACCTTGGGAGCAGAAGTTCTGGTAATCCTACTCCTTATGGTCTTATTCAGTGTAAACCTTTGGTAGAGGCACAATTTCACTATTGTGGCTACACCTATCACTGAGGTAATTCACAACCATTCAATCCCATCTTTCATCCTTATATAATTCTTGTCCATGTTTCCCCCATAATCCTGTGCAGAAAGTCTACTTAGAAACCTGCTTGTTCCTTCATTATCTCTAGGGACCCAATATACAACTTGCACTTTCCATCTTTTTAGTTTGTGGAGCTCTTGAGCTCTGGAGTTCTGCATTGTAGTGGGCTAAGCTGAACGAGGGTCAGTACTAGGTTTGACATCAAAGTGATTAATCCCCTGGCAGAAAAGGCCCAGCAAATTGCTCAAGGAAAGGAGAATAAAGAACGTCAAAGCTCCTGTACTAATCAATATTGGGATTGGAACTATTAGTGCACTTTCTGTTTCTAGTTTGGGAAAAACAGAGAGAAAGAGAAAGGAAGGAAGGAAGGAAGGAAGGAAGGAAGG
>NW_025357809.1:0-1160 GCF_016433145.1 Gracilinanus agilis
CAGTTTCCTCTGTCAAGCCAGGGAGGGTGTGAACATTAAAATTTTCCACTTAAGTGAAGAAATACACAATGTGACTCCTCAGTTCAAAGGATCCTTAAAATTTAGCACTGCAGTGGTCCTTAGTGACCCTTTCATTTGGGTGCCTTTAGCCTATTTTGGCTCACTAAACTCTTTGACCATCCACCAAAGCCTATGAACTCTTTTTTCAAATGAGGTATTTAAATGTATAAATTAAAATACATAAGATTTCAAGTTCAAATAATTATATTGAACTATTTTTTTCATGTTCACAGACCCTAGGTTTAAAACTTGTGAACTAATACCAGTTCTTCAATACAAAACAAGGAAACTGAGGACAAGAGACTTTTAAGTTACTTGTCTAAACTTTTATGACTAGTTATATTGGCAGATCTAACGGGGTTTCAAAGAAAGGCAAAAAAGCCTCAGGTTTCAAGATAATTATAACCTATGTGTACATTTACACATATTTATAGATGTGTATATAGTTCTACATACATGTATAGCTTATATAAGTAAATATAAATATCATATCTATCTAGGCATAGCTCATATCATATGTGCATATTTGTAGATATGTATACTCACATTTGTGTATTTGTGTGTATATATATATATGTGTGTGTATATGCATGTGAGAGAGAAATAAACTAGAGATAATATCAGAAAGAAGGCACTAATATTATAGGAGGTCAGGAAAAATTAATTTTTATCATTTCTTAAGAGACATTCTCTTTTAAAAAATGTTCTTTTCTTCTGACATCATCATTGATTTCAATTGCTTCCCAGGGTGGTATAGCTAGTATAAATCTATGAAGCTGGAAATCCTCATTAGTGACAGCTACATTCATGTAATCCATATATTTATAGGATCAGATAATTGTGACTTTTACATTGAAATGGACCTTACAACCTTTTGGTCTTTTTCCTCCATTTTAAAGAAAAGAAACCAAGTCCCAGAGAGATAGTTATTTGATCAAGGTCACACTTGTAGAACGGTCAAAGTGGAATCTAGTTCTGATGGCTACAAATTCAGCTGTCTTTGCCCTATACTTTGCTATTGCATTCAAATAATATCTACTATATGTGTGTATGTAATATGTGCATATATTGTATAAGCATAGCATTATGACAGCTAGTGG
>NW_025357810.1:0-3776 GCF_016433145.1 Gracilinanus agilis
AAAAAAAAATCGATTAGACCTTGAAGAATATCAGGTAAAAATAAATGAAAAGACTCCTTTCCTTTTAATTGAGAAAATTTTTCTAGGCTGAGCTCTCACAAAAAAGACTTTTGTTAAAAAACCCAAAGCACAATTTACCTTCGTATCTAATGAGATATCTTGTTTGTCTGTTTAAAACTTTCATTGGGGATGGCTATCATATATTTGGAAAAAGACTCAGAGCAATCATACTTTGCATTTAAGTAGAACCTGCTTAGTCAGAGGGGGAAACAGAGGGCTTGTATCACTGCTCACCTAACCTCACAGCAAACAACTATCACATCAGGGCCTTTGGAAAATGGAGAGACTCTCTGAAACTGATGAGAAAGACTGCGTGGTCTGATCCTCCAGAGGCAAAAGTCTATGTGCCTGACCTCCCTATGGAACAGTATCATGTTGTTTTTTAGGATTTTTTTTATCTTTTCACAACAGGTCTAGTCATGTCTGGCATTTATATAGTACTTCAAGATTGGTAAAACACTTTACACACATTATCTCAAGTCTCCTCAAAATCCTGGAAGGTGAGGAAGGAAGGAATTCTTTTCATTTTACAGACAAGAAAACTGAGGCAGATTAGGTGATTTGCTCAGGGTCACCCACTAGTAAATGTCTGAGGTAGGATTTGAACCCAGGTTTTTCAGACTCCAAATTGGATCCTATTCACTAATCTGCAGTTCCTCTCTCAACACTAGAGGAATGACTATGTGTGCATACCTAGTTTCCCTGTGTTTCCATCCTATTAGGCAAATATTTTCACTTCTCTTTGCTACTTTTAGGGCTCTCCATCCAAAAAAGTTTCCCACTTATATGTCAAAATCATAAAGTAATTTTTGATAGACCTAGAAAGATAATTTTGCTAAATGATATAATAATTAAAATTGGTGGCCAAAATATAATAGTTAAAAATTTGGTTTGACAAAAATAATAAAGAATTATTGTGGTCGCCATTTATAAAAATTAACTCTTAAGTCACGAGATTGTTGTAACTTTAGTAGCTTTATTGCAGCAAGGTAGAGATAATAAGAGAGGGAAATGTAGGAAGGAGGTAGAAGATATATTGCCTAGCTAAATTCCCTAAGTCCAGATATGAAGAAATCTAGCTTAATTCCAACAAAGGCTTCCTCAGATCCTAATCTCCAACCAGGAGTCGTGATAGTCTCTTCAGCAATAGTCTTACTTCTGTACTTACTAGTACAGAATCAATCTCTAATACAGAAGTCCAAGGTAGAAGAATCCCTTCAATGCAGAAGACTCTCCAACACAGAGACACCAACACAAAAGTCCTCCCTCAGTAAGAGCTACTAAGGCAGCAGAAGTAATCAGAATGTCCTTGGCTGGCTTTCGTGAGCAGTTTTCTTCATGTCACTTCCTGTTCTCTGGTTTCTCTTTTCTTTCACTGTGGGCTGGTCTATCACATCTCAGGAACCCATCAAAGGCTCTCAATTTTCCTAGCACTGTTGGGGGTGGGGGGTTGGAAGGGGGCAGTGCTTGTGGTCTTTTAGGACTGTGTTAATGACCAAGTGTAAACTCTCCTTGTAAGTGACTTACTAAGTGTTAAATAGGGTTACTTCAAGTTCCTGATTGATTAACTTAAAATAGATAAAGGGAATAAAAAAATTCCCTTTCACAATGAACTTTGCTCCTGTAATAAGGGGGTAAACTGGCTGATATTAGGGGAGCTGGTGGTACCAGTGAAGTCACCTGGCTAGGGAGATTGTAACTACAGTAATTGATGATTTGAGACAGCCAGGGATGTGTATGCCTGAGCTGTGATACCCGGTCAGTCTCCCTGATGTCTTTAGACTCCTTTAAGGTGGAGAGTGAGGAGCGCCTCCCTGCTGGAGTGAAAGCAGTAACCAACAGGAAGGAAGCTGACACACTTCCTGAATAAAATGGATGCCTGGCCAATACTTCCTCTGGAGTCAGATGGTTGCTATCTTCCCTCTCCTCAGCCCCTTTAGCCCTGGATGATGTTATAAATAACTATTGAAGCTCACAGTATCAGGCTAAGGCAGGGGTTGGCAACATATGGCTCTCAAGCCATATCTGGCTCTTTCTGCAGGAGACATAAAGTCAATTTTTTTTCAGGCGCTGTTACAGGAGTGTGCACTGTTACAGGAGTGCACACTGTGAGCACTGTATGACTCTCATGAAATTACATTTTAAAAAATGGGCGTTTATGGCTCTCACGGCCAAAAAGGTTGCCGACCCCTGGGCTAAGGGTTTATTTAAACACAGGAGGGAAAACTGAGGAAAGAGGGTTAGGGTCTGGAGAAGCTGTTGCTAAGGGTGACTGGCCAGTGTTGGCAATGGGACTAAAAGGTAAGATCAGGCTGAGGGAACCAGCCCCTCAGCTAGAGATAATTTTCACTGCCCTGATGTTAAGTGATCTACCAGCTAGACAGATGAGGTTGATGATCTGGTTTAGAAGTGTCCCTGTTCCTAGGCTGACCTAACCTAATTTCCTACCCACGATCCTCCTCCCTCAACCTGGGGTCCCAAGGGAAGTCCAGGGGTAGCTGGGTGTCTGGGTGAGGTCAAGGAAATCAGACCCCTCAGGTTGGTTCTGCAGGGGTATTTATAGTCCCAGCTGAAACTGTCATATCCTGGGACTGGCACTTATTGGGCCAAAGTTCTATTCTCCTAACTGCCAGGATTGCCTAGGGTAACTTTGCAAATGCAAGAAATCTTGCATAAATCCTGCATTACAATTTGCTCATTTGTCTTTCAGAAATTTGCACCTTTGACATTTCCAGGTCCCTAAGTTCTTAAGGAATTCTACACTTACACTAAGACTAAACTAAAACTATATTCTTATTCCTATCTAAGCATTGCAAAACAAGACAAGGGTTTCTTAGCTCCTATTCTTATTCTATTACTATTCTAAGCTAAAGTAAGAAGGGTTATGGGAAAGGTAAAGGAAAGAAATGGGGAATAAAGTTTTACAAAAATTTGAACAGGAAGGAAAACAAGATTAAACACAAAACATCAACAGAACAGTCTTAAAACAAACATTAGCTAAATAAACTAAGTAATAAACTCTAGCTATAAAGTTTTCTAACTTCAAGAACTAATAACAAAAGTATCAACTAAGAAAAATTTCTAGCAAGTTTCTAAAACCTAACTCAATCTTCCTAAGAATTAGTATGTCAATATGTTAGTACACTTATGCCTATATTAGGAAGCATTAGTAAAAATAAATAAACCTAACACTAGTTATAAGCCTTTTGGTTAAACCATAGACTTAAACTATGTACAATATTTACAAAGAAAATTCTGACCCTGTTCTAATTTATCAGAATAACTATTCTGTCCCTGTGTGTTAGTAAAAATTATTACTAAGGAAGCTACTACTAAGGGTGAGTAAGCAAGCATTTACATATTTACATTCTTTAAAAGGAATGTCAGATGGTTTTGAGTAGAAGGTGTCTGAACCAAAGTAAGAGGAAAACTCTAAGCTAAGGCAGACAAACCCTTCTCTCCTATGTATATGTTAATATTACATATGTAGATGTGAAGTCAGAAATGTATTATGTGTTGTCCAGTATGACCTCACCGTGTGATGGAGTGTCACATACTTACTCCTTTGGAATTCTTCTGTCAATTGCATGTACTGAATGGATGGAATTCTAAAGTGTTGAGTGCAGTGAGAATTCTGTTGGATGTAAGATGTGTTCTCCAAGTGCATGGATCCAACGCTGATCAGGTGATCCTCTTCACAGCACTGTTGTCCAATA
>NW_025357811.1:0-3336 GCF_016433145.1 Gracilinanus agilis
AGCATTTATTAAGCACCTATTATATGCCAGGCACTTTACAAGTATTATCTCATATGACTCCCATAATAACTGGGAATGGGGGAAAGTGTGAAAATACAAATCTATTCATGGATGTCTTACTTTCTTACAGATGAGGAAACTGAAGCAAACAGGTTGAATGACTTCATTGACATCTGGGAATTTTTCCTATTTGATTATTCCTAGGGACAGACTCCTCCACCATCTGTACAGTCATGCATCAATGAGATGAAAGGGTTGGTCTTCTTCAGTCTCTCATTATTATAACACTATCATGGAATTATATGGTTAATTCATCATTGGCCTCTTAGGACACACTCACCCAATGGTATGTTGGTAAATGTGCCCAGGGTCCCACAACTAGCAAATGTTTAAGGCAGAAATAGAATTTGGGTCTTCCTGACTCCAGAGTCAGCACTTAATCTATGATGCCACTAAGTCCTGGAAGGATTAACTACAAACTTTTCCTTTTGAGAAATCAAATTAATTCAAATAAGTTAATTCCCAGAGGCTGAATGAAAAAAAAGAAGTTGGGAAGAGCCCTGAATTTAAGATCTACTACTATCTGTGGGACCTTGGACATGTCTCTGTATCTCCCTGGCCTCAGTTTCCTTACTGATAAAACTATGGAGATCAGACTAGATCTGGAAGTTCCTTCCAAATCTTGATCCTCTCTCTAAGCCACATGATTTAGTCTAGTGTTTTGGAAACTGCAATTGGGTGAGCTACTGTCTCCTAATTAGCTATGAGCCTCAGAACCCCAAGAGTCAATGCCATTCAATCAATAAATGTTTATCAAGTACTTTCTATGTACCAGCACTATGCTAAGTGCTGGGGACACAGCAAAATCACTGGGCAAGGGAATACGAAATCTGTCTGATGAAGAAGTTGGACTCGGTGACCTCTGAGGTCCCTTTCAATTCTAGATCCAGGATCCAAAATCCACAGTGGCTGGAGGAAGGAGATGAAAACTCTTCCCAGGCACATTTTTCCATTCTTTCTGAGCTTTCTAAGACATTTTATAATTTGTTTGGAGTGTGGGGTGGTCAGGAGCCCAGCTCTACCCCTAACTGAAAAAAATCACTTCTTTCTGGCTTCAGTTCCCTCATCTATAAAGTAAGAGGGTAGAATAAGATGAGCTCTAAAAAAATCGCCTGGCACTGATTTTCTGTTAACAGCTCCATGGCATGCCTCAAAGTAAAAGGAAAATGAAACTTAACTCTAGGTGTAGAATTCAAACAAATTGTCATGGATTCTGAGAAATGAAACTTGGGAGGGAATTGGCATGTCAAAGCCAGCAGAGTTCCAAACTACCTTTAGTTAAATAATTACATCCTCCTCATTGAAATGGACATTTAGAATATGAAAGTAGGGAAAATATCAGATCAAAGGATTCGAGCTAAAAGGGAAGGGCTCTTTCAATACTTAGAATAAGAGCCCAGAAGATCTTGCTGCTTCCACCTGCCCCTTCTCCCTCTTCCAATCCATTCTTCATATTGCTGCCAGAATCATCTTTCTTCTCTCCAGATCTGGTCTTCATATTCAAGAATCCAAATTGTATAATACCAAATTGTATAATGAAAGCTGGTATTTGAATAGTGTTTACACTAAAGTTCTAAAGTGCTTCGTATTCTTAAACTCATTTGATCATCACTATAACCCTGAGAGGTTGGTCTTACAATGACTCCCATCTGACAGATGAGGAAACTGAGGCCAAGAAAGGCTAAGTGCCTTGTTCAGAGATACACAACCACTCAGCATCTGAGATTAGATTTGAACTCGGGTCTTCCTGACTCCCAATGCTCTCTCCACTGCTCCAGGTAAAGTTAAGAGTCTTCTAATGTTATCAAGCCCTATAGCAAACCAAGCAGCACCCTCTTTATCTAGCCTTATCTGTTTGCTTTTACATGATCAACACTTTGGCCAAAGAGAACTACTGTCAGTCTCCTGAACAAATAAATGACACCTTCTGAGCCTTCAGGAAGGCCTCCTGTCTTCTTCTATTTAATTAATCAATGTTATTCAAAGTTCATCAGCGTTATGGGGAGGTAGCCATTCAAATTCACTTCAGAGGAAAGATTGCTGGATTTGTAGTCAGAATCAGTGAACAAATGGGCTCCTACTGGTTGTCATGTGTTGTCTAAGCCTTGGGGAGGCAAAGATGAAAGTCCACCTTCTCCACCAGGGAGACAGAGGTGGGAACCAGACCTGGGATTTCATTGGTATAGAGAACTCCCAAATGGGGAAGTTCCCTCCACTGATGCAAGCCGGCACATTTTCTGCACCTTATAATCTTAGAGAGCTTTATTATTAATTTAATATAAGTTATGGCTTAATTAATAATTAACTTATTAATTAAAGTGCATGCCATGGTCCGGACATTGCATTAAGAGCAAAGGTTACAAAAGTTAGTGTCTGCTTTCAAGGAGCTGTCAGAAGCAAATTTCTCTCTCCATTATGTCACTTATTTTTAACATCATCTCTCAGTGAACTGGAGGTCAAAGACCCCTGAGTAAATTCAGGTATAGATAAGCCCTCAGAGAAAGGAAGTTAAAGAACCAGGAAACCAATGAGAAGGAAAACTGATTCCATAGGAGCTGCCCCGCTGGGCGGCCCAAACAAATTAAGAAACTATGGTTGGTTCCTGAGACATGATATGTGAAAATTAGTGGGTAGCCTTATAATTTTAATTATTACAGAGGTTGTAGCCTAATGAAGGAGTCACCAAGATACAAACAATACATACACAGTATTGACTCCAAGATGGAATGTAAGGGTTTAAAAAAAAGAAATTGGTTACTCTGTTCTACAGGGAACAAAATAAAACCACTTACTAAAATCATTGGGTATCCAATATGGTGTGGTGGAAAGGTTGCTAGGGTTCTAATCTTGGTTTTCCTCCCAGTGGCCTCAGTTTGCCCCTCTACAAAATGACAGAACTGGCCTAAATGATCTTTAAAATACCTTCTCATTTAAAAATTCTGTGTCTATGGCTTCAAAGTCTTGACCTTCAAGAAGTATAAACAGGAAACAGGAGGTTTAAATGGAGGCAGCATGGGATTTGTAACAAAAGGCCAATAATGAAGTCTATTGACCTGGCTGCTAAAATTAAAATAAATAATAAATAATAAGCAAACAGAGGAGAAAGAGACCAACTACTGACAGCTCTTATGGGGACATAGAAGTTCTTGGCTCAAACTCAGAGGACAGTAGAGTGAAAGCATCTACTTCAAAAACAGCAGAGAAATACAATAAATATCCACCAGTTCAAAAAGAGCTTTTAGAAGAGCTTTAAAAAGACCCCAAAAAGTAGAAACA
>NW_025357812.1:0-10077 GCF_016433145.1 Gracilinanus agilis
CCCCCATCTCTTTCTGTCTCTGTCTCTCTCCCCCTCCCCCCAATAATTTCTATTAAATTGATTTTATTGGATTTGGCTTCATGTTCTGGCCTTCGTGTCAAGCTCCTGCCAGGCCTTGGGCACATTAGCTCCTCCTTCCCTCGTGGGGTCTCGGGTCTCACCTCTGGGAGGCTGCTTTCAGAGCAGATCTCTAGTCTGTCCGGGTCATGATGTTAATGGCTTGCCCAGACCAGACTGGTCCTAATAATGCCTCCAGTTCCCTGCTCCATCCTGATCACTCAGGAACAGAAGACCCGGATTTCTGTGGAGTCCAGGACCTTCCCCAAACAGGTTCTCTTCTTTCCAAATGGTTGCAGGAGGACATGGGCTTTCTTCACAGCAACCCTATTTGACAGATGAAGAAACTGAGCCCTTAAGATGCTGACTTGCTTAAGGCCACCCAGGTGGTGTGGACGGTCCGGGCAAATAGGATAGAAGTGATAAAATGGAAACAATATGGCGGGACTGTGGGAAGATGGGCACGTTGGCTCATTTGGTGAGGAGCTACGAACGGGCCCAAACATTCTGAGAACCAGCCTGAAACAAGACAAGAAAGCTCATTCAGCGGCTCGAAGCCTTTGACCCCAAGGAAGTGACCGATCCCGAGAAATGTCCTGCGTGGTCTGAACCCGGATATTCACAGCCACACTACTGCTAGCAGGGAAAACCTGGAAGCCGTGCCGGTGCCCCCTGGCTGAGGAGAGGCTGAGCAAACCGGGACATTAATGTCACAGGATATATATCCTGCGCCATAAGAAACAACTAATCCCAGGAATTCATAATAACAGGCGAAGCCTCCGATGAAATAATGCCGAGGGAAGACGGTAGATCAGGGTATCCAGCGGTCCCGGTAATGCAGATGCCAACAACACTAAAAGGCAGCCACGGTGTGATCAGCATCACGGGGGCCAGGCTTGGCTCCAAAGAAGCCATTCGCCTCTCCCGGCCTCGGGATCCGTCGTCTTGTTCGAAGAGGAGCTCCGGAGCTGCCTTCCAACACAAAGAAGCCCCGTTCTCGACCCCTTCCCATACTGCCCTGCTGCTAGATCTCCCCCTCCCCAAACTATCTCATCTCCATTTATATATAACACACACACAGCCACATATATGCATATATGAGTGAGTATTCTGCATGTATAGATGTGTGTGTAGACTGCGTGTGCATGAGTATGTACAGATACATATATGTATGTATATAATTTTTTTCTGCGTATCCTTACATATAGAACAGCTAAGTGGTGCAGTGCATAGAGCATCACGCAGGCCTGGAGTCAGGAAGGGTTAAATTTGAATCCAATCCCAGACATTCACTAGTAATGGGACCCTGGGCAACTCTTTATTTTTTTTTTTTAATTTTTTAATTTTCCCATGGCTCCATGATTGTCCTCTCCCTCTCCTCTTCCCTCCCCTCTCCTGGAGCGGACACATGTGTCATCACTCAGAATCGATGTTCATATTATTCATTTTTGTAATAGAGTCATCGTACAACCAACACCTCAGCTCCTATACCCATATAAACCAGTGATAGATCAGATGTTTTCTTCTGCATTTCTACTCCTGGGCAAGTCATTTAACCCCTTTTGGCCCAAGTTCCTCATCTGTAAAATGGGGACACGCTAGAGAAAAAAATGGCAGACCACTTCAGTATCTTTGCCAAGATCTTTGTCATGGACCAAAGGGTACAAAGAACAGGACTCGACCAAACAACATACCCATATATGGACCTCTTGCACTCCCCCCTTAAAAAATGAGCTACTGAGGGGAGAGCTGGGTGGCTCAGTGGATAAGAGAGCCTGGGTTCAAATCTGGCCGCAGACACTTCCTAGCTAAGTGACCCTGGGCAAGTCACTTGACCCCCATTGCCTAGCCCTTACTGCTCTTCTGCTTTAAAGCCAATGCACAGTATTGATTCTAAGACAGAAGGGTTAAGAGTTTAAAAAAAATAAGCTACTGAGGGGGCAGCTTGGTGACTCAGTGGATAGAGAGCTAGGCCTGAAAAGTCAGGAGGATCTGGGTTTTAATCTGGCCTCAGACACTTCCTAGCTGGGTGACCATGGGAAAGTCATTTAACCCAGATTGTTTAGTTCCTGCTCTCTTCTGCCTTAGAGTTGTTACTGAGCTAGAAGATAAGGGTTGGAGGGGAAAGAGTAAAAGCTACTTTTTACAAATTAAGCTTGAATTTCATTCTTATCTTTGTATCCTTGGGCTTGGCACAGTGTCTGGCACATAGTAAGCACCTAATAATTGTTTCTTTTTTCCTAAACACTTACCTTTTGTCTTAGAATCAATACTATGTATCAGTTCCAAGGGAGAAGAGTAGTAAGGGTTAGGCAAAGGGATTTAAGTGACTTGCCCAGGGTCATCCAGCTAGGAAGTATCTGAGGTCAAATTTGAACCCAGGATTTCTAGGCCTGGCTCTCAACCCACTGAGCCTCCTGGCTACCCTCTTTTCCCCCTCCCTTTTTAAAAAACCTTTACCTTCTGTCTTAGAACCAATACTGTGTATTGGCTCCAACGCAGAAGAGTGTTAAGGGCTAGGCCATAGGGGTGAAGTGACTTGCCCAGGGTCACACGGCTAGGAAGTGTCTGACGTCAGATTTGAACCCAGGACCTCCCATCTCTAGACTTGACTCTAATAACTGCTTCTTGATCAACGGGTTGGTGCCTATGTTACGGGATGGGGCTAGTTTGTCAGAAGGTTTTTGTTTAGTTTTTTGCTGTGAGAGAGGATTGGAGGGGAAGGTAAATCCGAGAATGGTTATAGTCTAGAATCAATTACCGATCGAAACGTTTTCATCAGTAGAAGAGGCAGGACTTGAGCTGGCTGAATGCGCAGCTTTTGCCACCCACCCCGCGACTGCCTCTCAGCAGAGTCCGGCTGCCCCAGTGCAGAGCTGAAGAGTCTCCACCAAAGGCCACACATTTCCCCAAGCCGTCCCTCCAGCACCATCTGTCTCCGTTCCCCGAAGAACCCTCCAAAGGTTTGCTATTCAGGGATGCGCCAAATGAGAGAATTACCCTTTTCTTCTGATGGCCCCAGCGCTCTCCTGACCACCTCCGGAGCTCCAGGTGGTGGAGGGGGGCAGCTCTGGGGCCCCTCATTGGTACTCAAGACAGACGCATTACTGAGGGCTCTACATGACTCCTGGGGGAAGAGGAGGAGGAGGAGGAGGAGGAGGAGGAGGAGGACAAAGGGCAGAGCGCCTCCTTCCTCTCTTCTCTGGGCAGAATTTAACCATCTCTTCCATAACCTCCCTCAGAGGTGCCACCGATGAACATTTACTGACGCTAATGTTTATTAATGATCTCTATGAATAGATTTCTTTCTCAGCAGCTTTTTCACAGTCACAGTGGAAGAACATCACAAGATCTCAAGACATCAGAGGTTTTGGGGTGGAGAAAAACGAAAGTTCCAACTCCAGAACTTCAGAACTGGAAGAGAACTAGGAGGGCACCTGTTCCTGCTCCTACTTGAAGAAGAAGCCTCACGGAGGGCAGGCAGCTGGGTGGTTCGTTGAACTATGAGATGAAAGGTCCTGGGTTCAAGACACTTCCAGCTGTGTGATCCTGGGCAAGTCACTTCACCCCCATTGCCCAGCCATTACCACTCTTCTGCCTTAGAACCAATACTTAGAATTGATCCTAAGATGGACAGTAAAGATTATTGTTTTAAAAGAGTATTTGGTGGAGATCAACAGAAACACAAGTGATATTGTTAGAGTCTATACTGTAGGTTGCTGGGGAGGCAGTGATGGGAAATTTGGGAGGGAAATGACCACTTTAGAATTTATGATGGGGAAGAAGTAGCTGGGCACAGTCTGAAATGCCTCCTAGATTTTTTATTTTTATTTTTTAATTTTTATTTTTAGAAAAATTTTCCATGGTTCCATGATTCATGTTCTTACTCTCCCCTCCACCCCCCACCCCCATAGCCGACACGCGTTTCCACTGGGCCTCCTAGATTTTGAGAGAATAGATTTCAACAAGTTCAGAGGGAGGACAGATAAAAAGCCCATGCATGACCCTAAAATTTTACTGGGGAAATTGGTGCCGGAGAGATAAAGAATTCTCAAGAATGAAATTCTGAGTGGGCAGCTGGATGGTTCCGTGGATTGAGATCCAAGCTTATAGGCAGAAGGTCCTGGGTTCAAATCTGACCTCAGACATTCCCTAGCTGTGTGACCCTGGGTTAATCACATAACCCCTGTGGTCCAGCCCTTACTGCTTTCCTGCCTTGGAACCAATAAATAGTATTGATTCTAAGATGGAAGGTAAGGTTTAAAAAAAAAAATAGGTACCATGGTATAAAGATTACATTTAGGAAGACCTGAATTCCAATTCTGCCTAGCTCCCTAACAAGCATATAACCATGGACAAGTCCCTTCACCACTGAAAATCCCAGTTTCCTCAACTATAGAATGGGATTGTACCTGACAAGGTTGTTGTAAGGCGCTGTCAGATGTGTTATGGCAGGGATCCCTTTAGGGTATGCCTTGAACCAGTCAACCACTAAGGTCGATCCATCAACAGCCACTTACGAAGTACCCATCTCGTGCCAGGGATCCCATTAGGGGCTAGATCAGTGATTCCCAAAGTGGGCGCCACTGCCCCCTGGTGGGTGCTGAAGCGATCCAGAGAAGCGGTGATGGCCACAGGTGCATTTGGGAGCGGTGAATAACTGTAAGGGGGAAGTGATAGTATGTGACAGGGGGCTAAGTAATATTTTTTTCTGGAAAGGGGACAGTAGTTTGGGAACCACTGGGCTAGATGCTAAGACAAAAATAAAACTATCGAGCTTATATTCACAAAGATAATTGAACAACGACAAGGTTTGCTAGATCACCTCTGTGGGTCTTTTCCAGCTCTGACATTTTGTGTTTCATGGGAAATGACATCTAGGTCTGATCAGAAATAGATCACTGACACTAGAAACAGAGGACCCGAGTTCAAATCTCATCTCTAAGACCTTATATAACTTGGAGCAAATTCGTTTTACCTCCCTGGGTCTCAGATTCCTCATCTGGAAAATGAGGAGTCTGGACTCGATGGCCTTTGAGGTCCCTGCTGGCTGTTGATCCAAGATCCTCCGGCCCCCTTTGCACACTGGCTTTCACCTGCTAAGATTGGGAGTCCCTTGAAGAAGCCGCCCAGGCTTTGTCTTCCTTTTGTTTCTGGCAGCCCCAGTCTCTGCCTGGCCCAGCTGATGGATCAGTTCACCTTGACCTCCTCCATGTCAGGGCCTGAGAGATGAGACGATTAATTGCTCTGAGAAGTAGGGGGTTGATTGATGGATTGTTTATTTATACTTCACCCTGCTCCAAAAAAGGATTGAAAGCAGTTTTACAAGATTAAAACACAAAAACAAAACAGACCCCAGAAATGAGAAAAAAGATTAAAACGAGCGCAGAAGTGATGACCAGGCACCGAGTGCCTTTGATTTTAAAGGGTGCTTCTTATTAAAGGTGAGCAGCAAATTTTGTCCCAGCTGGGACTTCTCCTATGGAAATAGCCCCCAAACTGGAAAGAGCCGAAGTGTCCATCCATACGGGAATGGCTAAACAAATTGTGGGCCATTCACTTAAGGGAATACTGCGGTGCTGTGAAAAGCAGCAGCTCTGAGGAATAGAGAAATCTGGAAAGAACTTAATGAAATAACACAAAGCCAAAAAAAATAGGATCTGAAGAATGAAGTGCTTACATTTAACTACAGGCACTTACAGGGAAGTGAATAGGAACTAATAGACAAAGGAGAGGGGCAACTAGGTGGCTCAGTGGGTAGAGAGCCAGACTTGGAGATGGGAAGTTCTAAGTTCAAATGTGGCCTCAGTGATTTTCTAGCTGTGTGGCCTTGGGCAAGTCACTTCACCACAATTGCCTAGCCCTTACTGTTCTGCCTTGGAACCAATACTTAGTATTAATTCTAAAACATAAGGTATGGGTTTAAGAAAGAGAAAGAGACAGAAAGGGACAGAGACAGAAACAGAGATGGAGACACAGACACAGACACAGAGAGACAGAGAGAAAGAGAGAGGGAGAGAGAGAAATGGAAAGAGAGGGAGAGACAGAGAGATACAAAGAGAAAGAGAGAGGGAGAGAGGGAGAGGGAGAGGGAGGGAGAGAGAGAGAGAGAGAGAGGGAGAGAGAGAGAGAGAGAGAGAGAGAGAGAGAGAAACAGAGGTGGAGAGAAAGAGATAGAGACAGAAAGGAAAAGAGAGAAAGAGAGAAAGACAGAAACAAAGAGACAGAGATAGAAAGAAAGAGGAAAAGAGAGAGGGAGAGGAAGAGAAAAGGAGAGAGACAGAGACAGAGAGAGAGAATACAGATGGGAGCTTGGAGGGAGTAACTGAAAAATCATTAGGAAACAGTACGAAGCGACTGTAGTTGGTTGCATTGGTGTTCAATATGAAGCTTTTAATAAAACATCTACTTTAAAACAAAACAGTGGGACTACTACTTTGGGGGAAAAGTCTGTTTGCAATGCTCAGAGCTCTGCTGTAGAGAGAATCTTAGCTTCTGGGCAGACTGATATCAAGTCTTGCAAAGTGAAGGGAGAGGAACCAGGAAAATAATAAAGCCACAATAACTACAACCATGTAGCTGGAAAGAACCAGAAAAGAGAAAGGGAAGCCTGTGTAATTATAAAGAGCAATCTTGGCCCATCAGAGGGGAGCAAATGCATCTCCCTCCCTTCTTTGCAGAGGCAGGGAACTATGGGTAGGGAATACTGCATATGCTCTCGGTCTCAACTGATAATATGGTTAGTTTTGCTGAGCCACACTTTTTTTTTCCCTTTCTCTTTTTAAATTTGTTATAGGTGGTGGCCCTCTGGCCAAGGAAGGCTCTAGGACAGCATAAGAAAGATGATGATATAAAACAAAATATATCAATAACAACTTTAGAAAAAATGTTCATCCTAGTCATAATTCTAAGGGTAAGGAAGAAGAGAGGGTCCACGTTTATAGTGAGGTCAACTTGTGGCTAGAAGTCTACCTTGACGGGAGGCAGAAAAGACATCTCGAGCCTCTTTTCCTCCCACCCTTCTCCAAAGGAGACTTTTACTCCTACTAGGAGGAGAAGCAGGAAGTTGGGGCCAGAGGCCACCATTTGGATCTCAGAAGTTAGAGGCATGGGGGGAAGCTAAGTGGCTCAGTGGATGGAGAGCCAGGCCCAGAGTTGGGAGGTTCTGGGTTCAAACCTGCCCTCAGACAATTTGTAGCTGTATGACCCTGGGCAAGTCACTTAACCCCCATTGTCTGGCCCTTACCACTCTTCTGCCTTGGAATCAACACAGTACTGATTCTAAGATGGAAGGTAACCATTTAAAAAAACAAAAACAAACAAAAAGAAAGTCTGTCTGCTCCCTTTAATATAATTCATATAGGGGCTCTGATTGGGTTCCATCTAACGTCTGATTATTTTGTCATTTCTAGGGGAAAAGAGGGACCCTAAGCTCTATAGCCAAGGCTTGATCCCCTTCCCCACCTAATGCCAGTTTCGCAGAGTCCACATAAGCCCAGCTACAAAAGAAGCCTATTTATCCACGTTGTAGCAGAGCAGAAATCAGAGAACATATCCTTAGGAGAATATATACGAGACAATAGCGAGTGAAAGAGCTCTCCCATTGGGAGTGAGATAACTCAGCTCAGCTAAGAGACGGTCCCAGATCTCATTCCAAGGGGAAGTTCCCCAAAGTCTCTAGAGTAACAAGCTGGGAATAGGGACGTGAAGGAGACATGAGTCTGAAGCGGAACCGGCCTACCGCCCGCCCCCACCATCTTCTCTCTCAAAGCGGGAAGCCAGAAGCCCCAGAAGTGGCTGAAGAAGACTGGCGCTCCAGGAGTCCTGAGCAGTCCCACAGGGGCACTGGCAAAAGCTGAAGCTGCCCCACCTCTGGACAACTCCATCCTGCCCCCCAACGCAGGGCAGGGCCTTCATCTCCACCAGTAAGGAGGGAGCCCCTTACCAGCGAGCTTCCAGACAGGAGCTGTAGGAGGTTTAAAAGTGCCAACATCTCTAGGAGGAAAGGGATGCAAGCATCATAGCCCCTTGTTTTCAGATCAGGATACCTGGCACATCATAAATGTGGTCACAGAGCTGGTACATGTGCAAGTGTCAGATCAGGGACTGGGCCCTACGCCCAAACTCTTCCTACCATATCACCTACGGGACTAGAATCTGGAGAATATCCTCCTTATTATTACCCTCCTACTAAGAATAATAGCCAACATTTATAAAGCGCTTACTGTGTGCCAGGCACATAACAATTATCACCTTGTTTAATCCTCACAATAATCCTGAGGTGGAAGTGCTGTTATTATTCCCATTTTACAGTTGAGGAAACTGAGGCAAACAGCAGGACATATAAGTGTCTGAGGCTGGATTGGAAATCAGATCTTCCTGACTCCAGGCCCAGTGCTCTCTCCACTGCACCATCTTCCTCCCTTCTATAGCCATCACTCTTTACTGCACTAGATGGTAACTAAGCACTGAAAAAGAGACACACACAGGTACAGCCTTTATTTTCAGTCAATCAACAAGCATTTCTTTTTTTTTTTTTAAACCCTTACTGTGTATTGGTTCCAAGGCAAAAGAGAGGTAAGGTCTGGACCATAGGGGTTAAGTGACTTGCTCAGGGTCACACAGCTAGGAAGTGTTTGAGGCCAGATTTGAACCCAGGACCTCCCATCTCAGGGCCTGATTCTCAATCCACTGAGTCACCCAGACTTGCCCCTACCAGAATTTCTTAAGCACCCACTCTATACAAGACACTAGAGTAGGTAGTGAGCATACAAATACAAAGAATAAAATGATTTCTGCTTTTAAAGAGCTTATATTTGAATGAGGGAGATAATAAAGTATAGGTAAATATATATTAAATGAGTATAAAGAGAATTAATACAAAGGAATTCAGCATAAGGTGGTTTGGGAGGAAGGGAGGCCACTGTCACTGGGGGACCTCGAAAGGCTTTTGTGGATGGCAGACTTGAAGGAAGAGAGGGATTCTATGAAGTAGAGATGAGGACGGAGAACATTCCAGGCACAGGGGAACATAGAGATGCGACCAGATCGTGAAAACCAAAGAGAAGGCCAGGTTGGACAGAATGAAGAGTGAGGCAGAAGGAGTGCCATTCGGTGGGATTGGGGGGATGGAGGGCAGGGCAGGTTGCTTTTTCTAGGAAACAAGAACCCAAGCCATTCCCACAGATGAGCACGTAAGGGACCGGTGAGGACCAGCCTGGTCCTTTGTCTCCAATCCCTCCTTCTACCTCTAAGGACAGCGAGAGGGCCAATTCTCAGGGAGGCAGGTCAGTGGATCTGTAGGGGCAAGATGGCAGCAGCCAACATCCCCAACCAAGCATCAATTTCTCCTCCCCTCTGAGGCTCCCAGGAGTGAGAAGTCTATAAAAGCAGGGAGATGTCAGGTTTACAAGGTGCTAATTCTTAAACCAGCCCTAAAACTGAGCATGCTGACAGGAGAGAGAACAAGAGTCAGGGGAGAACTCATTGTGCCTCAGGGGAGTCTGGTTACCTGGCTGGTTTTTCTTATGTGTCTGTGCTTGGGTTCCCCTGTGTACCTGGCTGGCTTTTCTTGTATGTCTGGGTTGTGTTCCCCTGTGTTGCACATGTCCCTGGGAAAAGGCTGGCGCCTGGGGCTGTACTTCAAGCCACCTGAGGACTTGGCACAAAGAACACCAAAGGATGATCCGTGATTCTGAGTCACGATATCAGAGAGTCCTTGAAAATACCTTCTAAGCCTTTTACTCTCCTTTCGAGTGTTCCTTTATCAGAGGTGCCCAAATGAATCCATTCCCTAGGATTTGTATAGCCAGGGACATATATGAGAGACTCCACATCAAGTTAGCCTGGCTGCTGGTCTTGTTCATCCTGGTACCTTATTGCTTTTGTTTTGTTTTTTAAACCCTTACCTTTTGTCTTAGAATCAACTATGTATTGGTTCCAAGGCAGAAGAGCCGTAAGGACTAGACAATGGGGGTTAAGGGACTTGCCCAGGGTCACACAGCTGGGAAGTGTCTGAGG
>NW_025357813.1:0-1798 GCF_016433145.1 Gracilinanus agilis
TAATAATAATAATAATAAAAACCCTGATATAGTTAACCTGAAAAACTTGTAATGCTTTGATTTAAAGGTAATTGGAATTAAATTAAGACATAACAAATTCTAAATGAGTGTGAATGGAGGTTTATAGAATTTGTAAATGTTACATTCGAGTATGAGAAAATAGGATTTCCTCACCTAGAGATTTTTGCACTCCAATAAACAAAAAGTTGCCCCAGAGAAGTAGTTTTGTGTTGTTCAAATGTTCCTGAATGGGCCAGTCATATCAAAGACACAAGCTCAAATTTGTAAGTTACCTAAACACACTAATTTTCCTTCTTCATATTCTTCCCTATCAGGTCCTTGTATATATGCCCATTCTACTTTCTACATATACAATTGTTTCAGATACTCCTTGTATTGGTGGGAAAGTAGGAACCAGGTTTATATATTCTTAATATACTAGTATACCTGTGATAACATCATAAATTTTACTATAATTAATATTATTTAGTTCAATTTATTTTAAAGTAAATAGCTATATGTTAAGATCTAACAGTGCCATTCATATGAGGCTGGCTATTTTCCGTAGCAATTACTTGATGAGATCCAGGCCCTGGAGCGATGAGGAGAGGAAACTTTTCTCCTCAACAGCATTATTCCAGTGCCCTGAAAGAATTGGAGTCTATCCACGTGATGGTGGTCTTCCTTTGGGAATATACAGCTGCCAGTGTGAAAGCAGTTTCGAGTGAGCAAGTCTCCCCAAAGAGTTATTAGGTATTTTTAGGCCCAGAGGAGAAAGATGAAGTCCTATTTTTTTTAATGTTCTGAAGAGTTTATTTAAGAGTGTGAATTGATTGGGTGTGGTTAAGTTTGAAAGATTCTTCTAAGAAAAAATGTCTTGCAGCCTTAGTCTCAAAATCACATTTTAGTAAACAGAAAAAAAGCTCCAAACAAAACTCTCTTGCATACTCAAAGACACACATTTGAAAAAGGAGTTATGTGTAACAATAAAGACTGTAAACAACACACTGTAAATCTTATGTAGCTTTATGGTAAAAATGAAGATTTTAAAAACATTGATAAAAATGATGACTTATTTTGGCAAGGAAAAAATTCACACTTTTTATGTTTCACTGGAAATGAAATACTGTGAAAAATACCATACAATATTTCAGACAAGGCTTCTAGATATCAACTGAAGGAGAACAGATCACAGAAACTTCCCAGTGGAGATTTGTTGAACATTTAATATTGTCAAGCCATGTAACAATGACAGATGACTGAAGATGAAGAAGTTGGAAATCATATCTGGGCTAATGCTACAGTCTGCAGAACTTGTTCATTTTTATCAACAGAACTTTAAGGTTAAGGGAATGATATAAATGGTTTAAAGGAAGTGTACAAAAGGAAAAGTCACCTACCATAATATCCCAGCTTAGTAACTCAAATTACAATGGAAGAGCATTACCAACTATTGCATAAAGATCCAACTCCCTTGTGTCCACATTTATTCTCCAAAGTCATCAAAAATCCCTGGAGGCAAGAATAGATCAGTGGTTATCAGGAGTCTGGATTTCTAAATTTAACCCATTACAGACCGAAAGAATTCTGAACTAAGTTCAGAGACAAAGAATCATGATTTAAGCAGTTAAAAGAGAAAAACAATTAAAGGACAAATTCCATTACTTTTAAATAGGATAACTAATTAAATGATATAGGATCAACTCCTCAAAAATGTGTTTTATGTGAAGAGGAGGGCCTGACTATATTACTCCTTTACTCTAAAGTCTTCAGTGTCCTATTGTCTCATATATATATA
>NW_025357814.1:0-5558 GCF_016433145.1 Gracilinanus agilis
ATGGGGGTCAAGTGACTTGCCCAGGGTCACACATCGAGGAAGTGTCTGAGGTCAGATTTGAACTCAAGACCTCCCATCTCTAGGCCTGGCTCTCCATCCACTGAGCTATCCAGCTGCGCCCCCCCCCCCATTTCTTTTTTGAAACTGGGTACTTTGTGGAAGGGAAGGTGAAAGCAGGACCAAGGGGCCAGGTTTTTGACTCTTTCTAGTGTGCTGTCTGTCCAATTTTTGACAGAACTGGTTATTGAAGAGAAGAGGAAGATTCTACTTCATTGGATGTCATTTGGATCTGGTTATTGGGGGGAGGAGGGGAGCAGATGCTCACTCTCAGGCTTAAGCCTTATGTCTTGAGCTTGCTTCTCTCAGGTAGAGTTACACATTGTTAGCCTCAAAAGGAAGCTTCTCAGCCTTCTACTCTCACTCATACCTGAACAGCAGCCTCCTCTACAACATATACAAGTGGCCATCCGGCCTTTGTTGGAAATCTCCTAGAGGGACAGAACTCACTCCCCTCCGAGGCAGACGACAGACTCCCCTAACCATCATTAGGAAGTCTCTCTTGCCCTGGCTCTCTAACCTGCCTCTCCGGACCTTCCACCCTTGGCTCTTAGCCATGTTCTCTGGGGCCAAGCGGAACAAATTGAATCCCTCCTCCAAATGGCAGCCCTGGAAGTAGATGAAGATTGAGGTTCTATCTCCCCTGGCTTCCCTTCTCCAAATCAGCATCACCAGTTTTTTGGTAGTCCTTGTCTGCCGTGAACTTCTGATTCTCCACTCTCCTCATTTCCCTTCCTTGGTAGCTCTCCACCTTATTGAATTCAACTCAACAGGCTTTGCTTAAGTCACTCCTAGGTGCCAGGCAATGGCTCGGTGACGTGGCTACAGAACTCCAGACCAAAGCATGCCTGCCCTCAAGGAGCTCCCTTTCTACTGGTGGGAAATGGAAACAGACAAGTAAAACAAGTTCTCTAGAGAATGGAAGCAGAGTATGCCAGGTGGGGAGCACTGCTAGTAACTAGAGAATCAGGAAAGGTCTGTTAAAGGAGGGGAGCCCTGGAGGGAGTGAGAAGTTCCAAGAGGCCGAGGTCAAGAGAGGGAGTTTTGCAGGCAGAGGAGAGGGCATCTTCTAAGACCATCACAGAGGTAGGAGATGGAATGTTTTGAAAAAGGAGCAACCAGTGAGTTGGCTGGAAAGTGATGCACATGAAATAGAGGGAAGCTGGGATGAAGGCTGGGGTGAGTGGCTTTATATACTAAACTAAAAGGAGTTGGGGTTTTATTTTGGGGCAAATGGGGCCCATTGAGTCTTCTTGATTAGGAAGGTGATGATGTGGTCAGATCTTTGTAGGAAAATCCTGTTGACAGCTGAGTGGAGGATAAATTGAAGTAGGAAGAGACAAGAGGCAGGAGACCCACCAGAAAGCTATTGTATTAGCTCAGGAGAGAGGTGCTGAAACCCTGAATTCGGAGGGGGCTGTGGGGTGGAGAGAAAGTGATAGCATCATTAAGATGGCCTCTGACTGATTGTGGGCCAGAAGGGAGAGTATAGGGATGACTTCTAGGCTTCTAACTGGGTGTTTGGGAGAAAGATGGTGCCTGCATTGGAAACTGGGAAATTAGGAGGAGAAAACATTAATTGCTCATGGGTAGGACGAGCCAACATAATTAAAATGACAATCCTACCCAGATTAATTTACCTATTTAGTGCTATACCTATCAAATAACTAAGAAATCTTTTTACTGAATTAGAAAAAAAGTATAATAAAGTCCTTTGGAAGGACAAAAGATCAAGAATATCAAGGGAAATGATGGAAATTAGGAGATGTATGAGCTTAGAGAGAATAAAATGTTCTGGACAGGAGTTTGAGATAATTTTGAGACATCTAGGTGGAGATATCCAGGCAGCAGATGCTGGCGCAAGAACTTCAGGTGTTCAGGAGAGTGCCTTGGGTTGGGTGCATAGATCTGGGAGTCAGCCATCTGCATGGAGATGATGACGGAGAGGCATCAAGCGAGGAAGTGAGGGAGAGAGGTGTGGGCAGGAAGAGGGAGGGAGCAACAGAGACAGAGACAGGGAGACAGAGAGAGGAGAAGATGAAGAAAGGAAGAAGAGCAGGAGGAGGAGGAGGAGAAAGAAGAGAAAAAAGAATTCTGTGTCCAGGATAGAAGTCTAGCATAGATCTACCTGAAGGAAGGCAGACAATGAGATAATACGTGTGAAGAGCTCTTTGTAGCTTAAAATGCCATATGAATGTGAGTTTCTATTATTGTTATTACTACTACTATTATTAATAACTCCTTAGGATATTGAAGACTTTCCTGCTTTTCTTATATTAAGATCATTACAAACCATCTTAGTAATAACTGGCATATATTTATATTTAATCATGTGAGCTTGACAGCATCCTTGTGAAATTAGTACAGGTGCTGTTACCCTCATTTTACAGGTGAGGAAACTGAGGCTTTGAGAGCTAAATGGACTGGCTCAGGGTCACCAACCTAGTAAGTGTCATAGTTGGGATTTGAAGCTAGGTCTTCCTGATGCCAAACCTTGCACTCCCCATTATGCTACACTGTCTGTCTTTCTGTATCCAGCTAGCTTCATGCAGGGATTATCAGGAACAGGGTTTTGGACACCCAGGGGATGGCTGGAATATTGTGGTAGGAGGTAGATGGCAGGAGGCAGGCAACAGTCTGTTCCCATTTCCCAGAGGCTTGGATTTGCCCACCCCTTCGCCTCTGTGGCAAGCTTCTGTTCTGAAGCCTGAAGGATGGGGGGCTCCTCTGTTGGCCAGCTTTACAACCCCCAGGACCCTTATCTGATGCTGGATCCCAGGACTTCCTCTTGAGTCAGAGATCCCAGCTTGGTAGAGAAGGTGTGTGTGTGTGGGGAAATGAACCCCTGAGGACTTAGTTTCAGAAAGTCATCAGCCAATGGAAACACATCCTCTGTTTGTCCAGCCTCATTCATGCTGTTATCACGGTTCTCCAGGCCCATGGAGGAAATGCCAGGGCCCCAGGGCTGGGGGAAAGGGAGGGTCAGAAGGCAGGCACTACTTTAAGATGGGCCGGAGATCTCTGTGTGCCTCTGTCCAATCTTCCATCATCATCTGTCCTTCGGTTTGTCCTTTGAGCTCCCAGCTGTCATCCTTTGGAAGCTGAGAAGTAGGACTTGAGGGAGAGACTCTGATGGTCTGAGGTACTTGTGGTGGGCCCTTACTCTGCTCTTCTCCAGTTTATGAGCTGGGATGGAACATTTTTTTCCTTTTTCCTCCCTTACCTCCCTTTCATCTTTGTGTGAAAATGGAAACTCTTGTTTATTTTAAAAAGCCCATTTGCTTAATGTCCCTGGAATTTATTTGCTGGAATAGATGTCTGCTTAATATTCCTTTCAGGCCCTCAGCGGCATTCAGGGTAAGGATAAATCTGATTGGCACAGGGCTTCCCCCCCCTACCCCAGACTCGTTCCAGGGAGGCGAAGGTGCTCCCTTCTGCGTTTTTTCTCATTCTTTGTGGGATGCTAGAAGAAATTTCAGAGTCTGGGGAGGCAGACGAGTAGAAGGGGAGGAATGAGGTTGATGTGGGGAAGGAAACTTGGTGAGATGGGCAGGTCAGCCGACACAGGCTAGCACAGAGTAGGCACTTAAATGGCCACTCATCCATTCAGTATCTGCATTGCTCCCCTCGGGAAGCACACGGTGCCCTCATTTGCGATGGAGGGATTTCTTTTTGGTGCAGACTTCTCAGATACTCTTTGGAGAGCCGACATATTGGAGGACAGGCAGGGATCTAGAAAGTTCTCTGCAGCCTAGAAAGGTGGTGTCCAGTGGCCAAGATGAAATGGAAAAGGAATAAATGTTGAGTCTCACACTCGGGTTCCCTCTCTCCCAAATCCACTGGGAAGAGGGATTTTCCCCGATAGTTTCTATGGAAAAGATGTGGGGCTCTTGGATTGCCAACTCACTGTGAGTCCATAGTATGGCATGGCAGCCAAAGAGCTAATGTGATTTTAGGCTGTATTAATCCAAGAGGATTGCCAAGAATGAGAGGGAACTGCCCTCCTGCAGCTCACCTTGGCCAGACCACATTTAGAGTTGTGGGCTCGGTTGTGGAGGGCCAGCTGGAGAATGCCCAGGGGCAGGTGAGCAGGATGATGAGGGGACCAGAGTCCTATTTTATGAGCAACATTTGTCAGAAGTGGAGAAGAGAAGACTTGAAGAAGGAGGGGTGAAGATGAGGATGACCACGTTCAACCAACTCCTCTTGGCCTTAGTTTCCTCATCTGTAAAACGAGGTGGTCAGATGGTCTCTGAGGCCCCATCCAGCTCTCAGTCTTATAATTCTGGTGATTTAAGAGATTATTACATGGACAAAGGATTAGGCTGGTGCCATTTGGACTTGGGGAATAAAACGAAGCCATACAGATTTTGCTTCTAGATAAGGAAAACTTCCCAAAGAATTCGAGGAGTCCCAAAATAGAAATGATTATCTTGGGAGGTAAATGTGTTCTTTCTCACTGGAGGTCTTTGAGCCAAGTTAGATGACGACTTCTCGGAGATACTCCAGAAGATAGCTAGTGCAAGACTGAAAATAATATCCAAATACTCCAAGTATTCCATTTTACAAAGTTCATTAAAATCACTTGAAGTAGAAGGAATAAAAAGGAAACAGAAGTATAAAAACCTAATTATCTAACAAAAAGTAAACCACATGAGTAAAACTCTCCTGCCTCTTACCTTATACCCCCTCCACAAAAGGATCAAAGGAAGAGAGAGAGAGGTGGTGCTACACAAAACTTGTATCTTCCCTACCTAAGCACATAATGTGGGAAGGAGAGTGGGATGCTGGGAATTGAAGCCCAAGGGTACAGGTTCAAATTACACAACTATTTAGAAGTTTCTCCCATTGTATCTAGGCCTCTCCCAGGTAGTCTTGTTCCTGGCTGGAATTCTCCTTCCCTAGCCTCCATGTAAACTAATCAATTGTCCTTCTTTTCCTTTATTCCCCAAAGGGTGTGTAAGGTGGCAAGTTCTTCAGTTCCTTGGAAATGTCCAAGATGGATGTTCCCATTGGTGGTGCATTTTCCAGGAGACATGGTTCCCAGACTCCCAGGGCTTGGCTCTGGTTGGTGTGTTTAGGACTGTGTGGTAGGTCTCCCTTGTCCTGTGGCTTGTTTTTTGCAACTGCTTTTAGTGGTACTGTATTTTTCTAGGTTGACATACTGAAGGGAATATTCAGGAGACATTAAGTATGCATCAAACAGGCACAAAAAAGAAAGGCAAAGAAATATAGAAACAGCAAATATTGGACAAAATGGAGTCATTTATGTTCTAAAAATCCACTTTTGACAATATACATGTAGAATATGTGTGAGAGTATATGTGTATAATTTTTCAGCAGTTAAACAAAAGTTTCTTTAAAAAAATCACCATTTAAATACACAAAAAAATGAACTGAATTAATGTGAAGATTTGATCTTATTATTTCGCTTTTCAGAAGCTCTGTAAATCAAGTCTTGGGGGGGCAGCTGGGTAGCTCAGTGGAGTGAGAGTCAGGCC
>NW_025357815.1:0-2850 GCF_016433145.1 Gracilinanus agilis
CTTTCCTTTCCTTTCCTTTCCTTTCCTTTCTTTTCCTTTCCTTCCCTCTTCTCCATTTCCTCTGTCTCTTCATCTGTCTTTTTCTGTCTTTGTGTCTCTGTTTCTGCCTCTCTATTCAGTTCCAATGGATTCAATGATCATTTCTATGTTATGACTCCCAAACCAATGTACCAAACCATTGTTTCTCTCCCGAACACCCTTTTAAATGTCTCTTGGACATTTCCAACTGGAAACTCAACTCAATATGTCTGAAACAGATCTCAATATCTTCTCAATCCAAATCCTCTCATTTCAAACTCTATTTCTGTCAAGGCTATTAACTTTTTCCAGTAACTCAGGCTCAAAATCTGATGAGCATTCTCAACACGTCCCAGGTTTTAACCTTTTTCCTCTAAAATTCAATGTCACTGGGTATTGTTGATTTGTTTTTTAAAATAATTTTTATTTTTTAGAAAAGTTATCATAGTTACATGATTCATGTTCATACTTTCCCCTTCACACCCTGACCTACTCCCCCCCTTCCCATGGTCGATGCGCATTTCCACTGGTTTTAACATATGTCATCAATCAAGACCTATTTCCAAATTGTTGATAGTTGCATTGGTGTGGTAGTTTCGAGTCTACATCCCCAATCATATTCACCTCAACCCATGGATTCAAGCACTTGCTTTTCTTCTGTGTTTCCTCTCCTGTAGTTCTTCCTATGAATATGGGTAGCATTCTTTTCCACAAGTCCCTCAGAATTGTCATGGGTCATTACACTGCTGCTGGTACAGAAGTCCATTACATTCTATTTTACCACAGGGTATTGGTCTCTATGTACAATGTTCTTCTGGCTCTGCTCCTTTCACTCTGCATCAATTCCTGGAGGTCTTTCCAGTTCACGTGGAATTCTTCCAGTTTATTATTCCTTTGAGCACAATAGTATTCCACCACCAGCATATACCACAATTTGTTCAGCCAGTCCCCAACTGAAGGGCATACCCTAGTTTTCCAATTTTTTTGCCACCACAAAAAGTGCGGCTATAAATATTTTCGTATAAGTCTGTTTATGATCTCTTTAGGGTACAAAAACCAAAATGGTATGACTGGATGAAAGGGCAGGCAATATTTTATAGCCCTTTGAGCATATTTCCAAATTGCCATCCAGAATGGTTGGATCAGTTCACCATTCCACCACAATGCATTAATGTCCTGATTTGGCCACATCTCCTCCAATATTCATTACTCTTCCCTGCTTCGCTATCATTTTAGCCAATCTGGTAGGTGTGAGGTGATATCTCAGAGTTGTTTTGATTTGCATTTCTCTAATTATTAGAGCTTTAGAATACTTTCTCATGTGCTTATTGATAGTTTTGATTTCTTTATTTGAAAATTGCCTATTCATGTCCCTTGCCCATTTATCATTAATGACTTGGATTTTTATACAATTGGTTTAACTCCTTGTATATTTGACTAATTAGACCCCTGTCAGAATTTTTTGTTATAAAGATTTTCCCCCAATTCATTATTTCCCTTCTGATTTTGGTTGCATTGTTTTTGTTTGTACAAAAGCTTTTTAATTTAGTATAATCAAGATACTTTATTTTGCATTATGTAATTTTCTCTAACTCTTGCTTGGTTTTAAAATCTTTCCTTTCCCAGAGACCTGACAGTATAGTTTAATATCTGGTACTGCTAGGCCACCTTCTTTCACATTTTTTTCATTATTTCCCTTGGTATTCTTGATCTTTTGTTCTTCCAAATGAACTTTGTTAGTTTTTTCTAATTAAGTAAAGAAGTTTTTTGTTCGTTTGATAGGTATGGCACTAAATAGGTAAATTAATTTGTGTAGGATGGTCATTTTTATTATGTTAGCTCATCCTACCCATGAGCAATCAATGTTTTTCCAATTGTTTAGATCTAATTTTAATTGTGTGGAAAGTGTTTTGTAGTTGTTTTCCTATAATTCCTGTGTTTGTTTTGGTAGATAGATTCCTAAATATTTTATATTGTCTAGGGTGATTTTAAATGGTGTTTCTCTTTCTACCTCTTGCTGCTGTGATGTGTTGGAAATATATAGAAATGCTGATGACTTAAATGGTGTTTTTCTTTCTACCTCTTGCTGTTGTGATGTGTTGGAAATATATAGAAATGCTGATGATTTATGTGCATTTATTTGTATCCTGCAACTTTGCTAAAGTTGTTGATTATTTTTTATTAGATTCTCTAGGATTTTTTAAGTAGACCATCATATCATCTGCAAAGAGTGATAGCTTAGTATACTCATTGCCTATTTTAATGCCTTCAATTTCTTTTTCTTCTCTAATTGCTACTACTAGTGTTTCTAGTACAATGTTAAATAATAGAGGTGATAATGGGCATCCTTGTTTCACACCTGATCTTATTGGAAAGGCTTATAATTTATCCCCATTGCATATGATGCTTGTTGATATTTTTAGATATATACAGTTTATTATTTTTAGGAAAGGTCCTTCTATTCCTATACTTTCCATTTTTTTCAGTAGGAATTGGTGCTGTATTTTGTCAAAGGCTTTTTCAGCATCTATTTAGAAAATCATGTGATTTTTGTTTGTTAGCTTGTTGATATGTTCAATTATGTGGATGGTTTTCCTAATAAATGTAACTCAAAGATATAAATTTCCCCCTGAGTACTGCTTTAGCTTCATCCCACAGAGTTTGGTAGGATGTCTCATCATAGCCATTCTCTTCAATGAAATTGTTGATTATTTCTATGATTCCTTCTTTGACTAACTGGTTTTGGAGAATCATATCATGTAATTTCTAATTAGTTTTTGATTTTCCTGTCCAGGTGCCCTTACTAATTATTATTTTTATCACATTATGATC
>NW_025357816.1:0-3503 GCF_016433145.1 Gracilinanus agilis
TGGGGAGTCCTTGTCCAGACTTGCCCTTTAAAGAAACGCCCATACTCACTCTCTCCTAGCTATTTTCTTGACTCTCTATAGTCATTTTTAAACTTATTCTCACAAATATGCCATAATCATTTTTAACTTGTTCTCACAAATATTGCCACTCTTTCCTCACCTCCTATATTTTCTAGCTACTTTTTATATGTTGTCTTCCCTCATTAGAATGTAAGCTTCTTGAGGGTAGAGAATATCTTTTTCTTTTGTTTGCTTTTTTTAGCTTGGATTTACATTCACAGAACTTAGGATAGTGTTATTTGTCCTTATCAATTTACTGTTAAAATTCTTTTAGTGATGCCAGGTGCCTCTAAGAAATAAAGGACCATTTTTTTATACCAACATTCTTCTGGTGATATTGAATGTCCTTGATTCATGGGACATAGCAATCTTTGTTGAACTGAAATTAAGGATTATCCAAATAACAAAGGGACATATGGTAGGCATGAGCAAGTTACAGAAAAGAAAGAATACCAAATAAACAAAATAAAATTGTTATCAAAGAAGTATATGATTAAAAAAAGATCTGATCATATGAAGAGATGGACAAAGAGATGGGTAAAGTCTTCATATCACATAAGATGAGCTTCAGTCTCATTGAGTGGGTTTATTGCAGTGAATCTATGGATGGATCTGCATAGTAATAATGGCCAGGTAAGGACAGATCATGATTTGTATTTTTAAAGGAAATCCTATTAGAGGACTAGAATATAAATTAAAAATTAGAATAACCCATTTTTGCCTTATTCTATTTTGATATTTGTGTACATTTTTATGCCAAGACCCATTTAATGCTTCATTCACTTCGGTGTGTAAGAATCTAAAGACCTTTTTAATGAAATATTTTATTATATTTTCATATCTTTGAATAAATTTTAATTTATTCAAAAACAATTCCCCCCAAAATAAAGACCCAGATATGGAGCTCTTGGTTAAATGATTAAAAACAACTTGGTAAATTTTTTATCTTTAATCCTTTGTGTATCATTATTAATATGTTTATAATAATATGAAAATTCCCTTTCTATGATCAATTACTTAATAGCATTAAGAATGTACTATGGTGAATGCACAAATAACAATTGTAACTCTGAATGTGAACGGGATGAACTCGCTCATAAAACAGAAGCAAATAGCAGAGTGGATCAGAAACCAAAATCCTACCATATGTTGTTCACAAGAAACACATATGAGGCGGGTAGACACACACAAGTTCAAGGTTAAGGGTATGAGCAAAATCTTTTGGGCATCAAATGAGAAAAAGAAGGCAGGAGTGGCTATTATGATCTCTGACAAAGCCAAAGTAAAAATAGATAGGATTAAAAAAGACAGGGAAGGACATTACATCCTGATTAAAGGCAGTATAAACAATGAGGAAATAACAATGCTCAATATATATGCACCAACTGGTATAGCATCCAAATTCATAAAGGAGAAACTGGCAGAGCACAAGAAGGAAATAGATAGTAAAACCATAATAGTGGGAGATCTAAATATTCCTCTGTCAGATCTAGATAAATCAAACCAAAAAATAAATAAGAAAGAGGTAAGAGAGGTGAATGAAGTCCTAGAAAAATTAGATTTAATTGATATGTGGAGAAAAATAAATAGGGACAAAAAGGAATACACCTTCTTTTCAGCTGCACATAGTACATTTACAAAGATTGACCATGTAATAGGGCATAGAATCATTGCAAACAAATGCAAAAGAGCAGATATAATAAATGTAACCTTCTCAGATCATAATGCAATAAAATAATAATTAGTAAGGGCACCTGGACAGGCAAATCAAAAACCAATTGGAAATTAAACAATATGATTCTCCAAAACCAATTTGTCAAAGAAGAAATCATAGAAACAATCAACAATTTCATTGAAGAGAATGACAATGATGAGACATCCTACCAAACTCGGTGGGATGCAGCCAAGGCAGTACTCAGGGGGAAATTTATATCCTTGAGTGCATATATTAACAAATTAAGGAGGGCAGAGATTAATGAATTGGGCATGCAACTCAAAAAACTAGAAAACGAGCAAATTAAAAATCCCCAGATGAAAACTAAATTAGAAATACTAAAAATTAAGGGAGAAATTAATAAAATCGAAAGTAAAAGAACTATTGAATTAATAAATAAGACTAGAAGCTGGTATTTTGAAAAAACAGATAAAATAGACAAAGTACTGGTCAATCTAATAAGAAAAAGGAAAGAAGAAAACCAAATTGACAGTATTAAAGATGAAAAGGGAGACCTCACCTCTAATGAAAGGAAAATTAAGGCAATCATTAAGAACTATTTTGCCCAATTATATGGCAACAAATATAACAATTTAGAAAATATGGATGAATATTTACAAAAATATAAATTGCCTAGATTAACAGCAGAAGAAATAGAATACTTAAATAATCCCATATCAGAAATAGAAATTGAACAAGCCATCAAGGAACTCCCTAAGGAAAAAATCACCAGGACCTGATGGATTCACAAATGAATTTTATCAGACATTCAAAGAGCAACTAATCCCAATACTATACAAATTATTTGATATGATAAGCAAAGAAGGAGTCCTACCAAATTCCTTTTATGACACAAATATGGTACTGATCCCAAAGCCAGGTAGACCAAAAACAGAGAAAGAAAACTATAGACCAATCTCCCTAATGAACATAGATGCAAAAATCTTAAATAGAATATTAGCAAAGAGACTCCAGCAAGTAATTAAGAAGATCATCCACCATGATCAGGTGGGATTTATATCAGGAATGCAAGGATGATTCAACATTAGGAAAACCATCCAAATAATTGACCATATCAACAGTCTAACAAACAAAAATCACATGATTATCTCAATAGATGCTGAAAAAGCCTTTGACAAAATACAACATCCATTCCTATTGAAAACACTGAAAAGTATAGGAATAGAAGGACCCTTCCTAAAAATAATAAACAATATATACCTAAAACCATCAACAAGCATTATATGCAATGGGGATAAATTAGAAACCTTCCCAATAAGATCAGAAGTAAAACAAGGATGCCCATTATCACCTCTATTATTCAACATAGTACTAGAAACACTAGCAATAGCAATTAGAGAAGAAAAAGAAATTGAAGGTATCAAAATAGGCAATGAGGAGACTAAGCTATCACTCTTTGGAGATGATATGATGGTCTACTTAAAAAATCCTAGAGAATCAACTAAGAGGCTAGTAGAAATAATCAACAACTTTAGCAAAGTTGCAGGATACAAAATAAATGCACATAAATCATCAGCATTTCTATATAGTTCCAACACATTAGAGCAGGAAGAGGTAGAAAGAGAAACACCATTTAAAATCACCCTAGACAATATAAAATACTTGGGAATCTATCTAACAAAACAAACACAGCTATTATACGAAAACAACTACAAAACACTTTCCAAAGAAATAAAACTGGATCTCAACAATTGGAAAGCCATTAATT
>NW_025357817.1:0-10308 GCF_016433145.1 Gracilinanus agilis
CTAGCCCTAAACGTAACCCTAACCCTAAGATGTACCTGTACCCCTACCGGAATCCATAACAAAATTGTTCTCTAAATTCCTGTGGAACACCAGCCCATACCCTAGACTCTAACTCCTTAAAAGGAAGCTGCAAACTGAGACTCCCAATACTGAGACTAATATATGGATAAAAAACACCAAACCACTCTAATGATGTTCCTCAGGCCTCTCAGATAATTACTGAGGAAACCAATAACACAGTCATGATTTGTTATTCAGGAGATGATAAATTCTATACTATACTACTCACTCACATATTCCTTCAGCAATAACAGTTTTGTTTTATACTCATCTGATCGCTGTTCTGCGTAGTGGTGCATTCATGTACTCCTGGAAGACATGGAATTCAACATTCTGGTTCCAGATTCTCCTTCCTTTTGGACGGCCATTCATGTGGATATTTTCCTTTTTTAAATTTCAATGCCTTAGAATCAATAACACAACTCCTTTTGTGGAATCTGGATGAGGAGTGAATGAGGATCCCTTGTCTAAAAGGAACCACACCTGTTTCTTTTAAGGTGACGTCTAAAATAGCCTTCACCTGTTGTAAATTGAATATGCCCTTAATTCCAGAACAGGGGCATTTAACTCTTTTCTGACCAAATTGTGAACTGACTTCTAACTACACCTCAAGCACCACATTAACAATGACTGTGTCCCCTCCAACAACTACAGTGTGGTGCAAAGATTATAAAAATAGAACAGGACTTTTATAGCTCCTATATTTTAATCCACCCACATAGGTGAGCAAGAAAATACTTCGAGTCCCTCATTCTTCTAAGGCCATAGGCCAGAGAGATTAGAAGCAATGACTGCATCTCTCAGAGAATGTAAGCACCCCAAAGGGGCCTGTAGGAAACATTATTTCGTGGAGCAGGAGCAGGTTTCGGTGTCATTAATTCTGTAGACCTTGAGACCCTTTCCAGCAGACTGTGCAGTGCTGGACAGGATATTTGTCAAGCCTTGACAATGAATGCTCATTGGTTACCCACAATGATCCTGCCCCAACAACGAACACTAGATTACCAAAAAGACTTCTGAACCATTTTAAATTCATCTATTATAGCTACTTTATGGTTAGTCCTGACATGCTTTTAATGTTTAACTGGACTGCCTGTTCCTTATAAAATATATATACATTAATAAAAAAAGAAAATGCCCAATGATGATTAGTGACTAGGGATATATCTACTTAGAAACGGACTTCCCCCTCCTATTTAAAAGGTGATCATTGGGTTGCTAATGTGTCTTATGTAAGATGCTCCCCTAAAACTTGTATTGGGAGTATAACTCATTACAAAGTTTTCTCTTCCACTATTGTGTGTAATTTTCATGTCATTCCTTTTATTTTATATTACTATTTTGCATTACCCCATATGATAGAAATCGGCAGGAATTTAAGTAACTATATTGATGTTAATAAGCAGACCCATACCCTACTGACTGTATTAACCCTGACAAAAGATTAATCTGTGGAATGATGACCCAACAGTGGGAGCCCTGAGTGCTAAATCATTCTTCTAAACTTTGTGATTTAACCTTGTGTCCCATTTCTAATTTCTCCATGCTTTACAAGGTCCAGCCTCAGCATCTTTGCTTGCTTACCAGCAATCAAGCTGATCTTCATTCTGTAAACCTTACTGCTCCTTTCACTGGCTGTCCGAAAAATGTTCGTTTTTTTGCTCTGACAGGGTGGTACTTTTTATTTTTCCCCTGTTCATGAAGAACTGGTTAAGTTAGTTAGTGAGGATACCCAAAACCTTACCTCTTCCTTATATATACCTATCTTTGCAGCCTTTAATAGATATATTATGGTGTCCTGAAAAAACCAAACACCTATTAGAATCCAACCAAAGGGCCCTGAACCAATATAAAATACAGACACGCATAGCTACTGGGCAACTATTGGACATTTCACATTTGGTTACTTCAAATACTAATCATCATTGGTATGACTTTCTTTTTAAATCAGCTTCTGCTCAAAATTATTTTTCACCTTTTTTACACCCTATTTTTTTATTTGCTATTATACTTGTATTATTGTGCGTTTGTAAAGTTCATGAAAATTTACAATATGTATACCAAATTAACCTCCAAAACTGGTACACCCTATGCACTGTCTAATCTTAAGGCCAAATGAAAGATTCATATATGAATTTGGAAAGTTTATATAGGCCTACACCTAGCTCTGGACCTAGATAGGACCACGTGGTATCGGTTCAAGGACAGGTGTGAAGGACGGTATCTGGTGGGACCCTGGCCAGACCCCAGGTGGACGTCTTTGGACGTCTGACCATTTATATGCCTACAGTTTCTGGGAACTCAACACTCCTGAAAAACTTCAAACAGTCCCATGGATCTTTCAAGGAGGGTTGGCCTCCTCTCTTGGGAAGATTCTCAGACCCAAAATTATTTTGTCCAAAATCTTTGGCTTTAATCCCACACGCAACATCCCTTGACAAAATTAGCAGGTTATACAAGCTTACTGGCCAAAGGCCACTTTTGTCTAGAGCCCCATAAAAGTCCTCACGAAGCCCTCAGCCCTCTGGAGTCTCACATGTGGAGAGGACGCTCTGCCTGGGACCATCCCAGTCGGGACTCTGGGTGGCTGTACTGGGACCCCCAGCCTGGTGAACCCAGGAGTTGGTGTCTCCCCCAATTTGGTGATGTCTTCTTGGCTTATATACACTCTAATTGCTTTTGCTTTTGTAATTCTTAGTTGTATATTTTATTGCTGCTGCTGTAAATCAAATATTTCACTGCCCATTTTATAATTAATGAATTATAAAAATCTGTGGTGCCAGAGTGGCCTTGCATAGGAGCAAATACGAACTCGGTCTCTTAACGAGACAAATCCCCTTAACAAGACAGTCCCCCTGGAAGGAGCTAGGGACTGCTACCTCTCTTTTCCTTACTCTACCTGCCTCTCTCCTTTCTCCCATCCTCCTACCTTCTTATCTATCCTCCCTTCACCCCCTCCCAGACTCCTCACTCAGTGACAGACTGGAGGCAAGATACCATGTCATCATGGTGCCCAGCCTGCTCAGCCACTTTGGCCCTCTACACCAACTCCTTTTGTTAAATCACTTCGATTCAGTGCCTAGAGTGAGTGGTGATGTTAGGTGGACAAAGGGGGGTTCAGTGGTGTCTGGGTTAGAGCAGTGATCTATAATGGCATTTGAAACTATTTTTCCTCTACACAATGGAAACGGAATGAGGGGTTCCTTGTTGCCTAATATTGTAAGTCAGACAAGAAGACTAAAGGATTCTAACAAACTGGGCAAATGGCAAAGTCAGATAATGAAGTTTCAGTAGGTACAAGCAAGGGGAGGCGGAAGGTACATTTGGGTTATCTGAGATAATTTCCAGAAATAATTTATTTTTAAGTGTTTTTCCATGTTTACATGATTCATTTTCTCTCTGTCCCATCTTCCCATGCACCTCCCAGAGCTGACAAGAAATTACACTGGGTTATACAAACGTTCTCATTTGATACCTATTTCCATATCATTCATTTTTACTATCAAATGATGTTTTTTACATCCTAAACCCCAAAATCACATCCTCATACATGCATGTGATTAGTGATTTCATCTGTTTTGTTTTGGCATTTCTCCACCGCTTCCCCTCCCCCGCCAGTAGTTCTTTCTATCTAGGTGGAGAGCATTCTTTTACATCATTCTTTCGGAAGTGTCCTGGCTTGTGGCACTGCTACTAGTAGTAAAGTCCATTACACTGGATTTTCACACAGTACTTTACTTTCTGTGTACAATGTTCTTCTGGTTCAGTTTTAGAAGTGATAATGATAGTGATAGCTGCCATTTTCGTTGCTCTTCAAGGTTTTCCACTACTTTCCTTCAATTTTATTATTTGATCTTCAAAAAAATTTTATTGTTTAATTATGTCAGGTTAGTTTGGGAGAAAAATTACATTATGTCTCTTATGCCATCAAATGATTGGTAACTAAGAAAAATAAAACAAGAATACTAATAGGAAACATTAGTTTATAGGGAGGCAGAGTTTCATACTGGAGAAAGTGTCAGATTTGGAGTTGGGGGACCAGGGTCTTGTAGAAATCCTACCTTGCCCTCACTCTATGTGTGGCCTTGAACATTTCTTATCTCTTCTTGGATTCAGTTATTTATTCTGTTGAGAGAAACAGGGACAGAGACAGACAGACAGGCAGAGACAGATACAGAGAGACAAAGAGAAAGAGACAGAGAGACAGAGAAGTCTAGATTGAATGATTAGTTATACCATACAGAGTTTACAAAAACAACAACAAATACTGCTGATAATCTGGGTCTGGAAATTTACAGTTTTGACATACGTAAAGACTTGATACATATACATTTTATCTTGGTTGATATAGACTTTTTTATTTTATAATTTATTTCCTAAATAGTCATTGGAATTAGTTCGACAGTATATGAAGAGGAAGCTTAATGAATGCTATATAACCGAAGTCACTTTTCTAGATCACATTGTTCATTAGGCATTTACTTTGTGTGGTCCTGCCTTGGACACAGACAGTAGGACTGAAAAACCTAAATAAATATTTAATTTTAAATATAATGAAAGATCAATTTTAAAATTCAAATGTGTATTTTTCTATTTCCATTTTGTACTTTTAAGGGATATGATACTAATTTATTTTTACTTAATTTTTATCCTTGGAGGTTCACTATCTTGAAATTATTTTAAAAAAAACAACTCAAGATCTTTTCTATAATTAATACCTGCTTCATCCTAAAATCTATTCATATAGACTATAATAACAATCTAAAAATTTACATATTATTCTAAATATATTTCATAAAATCATACGAAATCTTAAAAAATTTTCATGTACTCTATTTAGCTTATTTCTAATTCAAAACTAAGGAAAAAATAAATAATACATTTGAGGACCTCCTGTAACTATACTACACACACACACACACACACACACACACACACACACATACACACATACACACACACTGACAGAGATCTTATATATAAATAGAAAAAGGTAGAATATGAACTATCAAGAGAATAAATTCCTCATTTTTTCTGCAACCCCGTGTCAATTACTTATCACAGCTTTGCAAATGTATACATTTTAAACATTACCAAATTTGAAAATATTCATAAGGCTTTCTCTACACAGATATTAATAATGAAAAAAAGTAACTGGGATTAGGAGAACAAGGGAACAGAGGAACAGAATAGTAATGCAAGAAAGATGAAGACTATTACGATAAAAATTAATAAAGACTGATATAAATATAGAAATTAGTATTTTAATTAAAGCCATGCTGATAGATAAAGTCATTCGACCATGCACTTATAAGAATTCAAAACTACCGCCCAACCATTATTGTTACCTCCCTTCTCTTCCGGAGTCTGCTAGCCAAGAAGCTTCCTTTTGGATACTCCTCCCATTTAAACAGTCCTCTGCTTGGTGATGCAGGCATCCCCATGCCCAAAGAACCAAACAGGAAACCCGTTGGACCACGGGAAATATAGTTTTAGGGTCCCCACATGTGCATTGTAAATATACATATACTTTTAGTTGGAATTTCCCAATTTTCACTTTTATTATTCCCCCTGACGTCCGACAAAAAAAAGGTTAGCCCTTTTTCTTTGCTGGACCTGTAAAAATAGACAACTTCTAAAATTTAAGAATTTGGGGGATAAAACAAATTGATAAACAAATAGATAAAACTAGCCGCATTGACAAAAAACCAATTTCGGGGCAGTCCACTATTGGTATAACAGTGTACAATTAAAACAATATATACAACTCAATTTCCAACTCCCCATAATTCAATCAACTACACCCCAAAGTTCAAATTTGGTCTTCATGGTACAGTGAAGGCTTTTCAGACATCTTCATGGTGTCTTCACCAAACAGATTCGTCGTCTGGATTCTGGGGAGATGGCAAGATCCTTATCCTGAAATTATTCTCAAATGAATTTAACCTTTACATTATAGATTGCAAAACATACATTTTCTTCTAAGATTTATACAATTCCCCCTGAAATTACTCCTAAAACAATTAAATATACATATATTTTTACATTATCGAATTTTAAAAAAACTTAACACACATCCCATCCCCCTGAGGGAAATTCTAAACACACCTTTTTTCTTTGATAGGGTACCTCAGGTCAGGTAAGGATGACTGGCTGAGTCACGGGAGGTTGTATTAAATTAATTGGCAAAATACAAAGAATAAAATTCAAAAAAAAATTAACTTGTGAATGAAATGTAAAATGTGCAAAAAATGTAGGGAAAATAAACTTAGACCTTTGAATGAAGGTCTAATTAAAGTGAATTCAGCAGTGTGCAGTTACCCATTCAGGGCCAGTACTTAAGGAAAATGTCTCTCTCTTATCTGATTTACCATCAGATAATCAGGGAAGTGAGCCAAATAAGTAACCAATCTTAGGTGCTTTCTAGGAATCTAAGTTGAGGGGACCCACATTCTCTAAAGTTTTAGAAAAGACTGGGACTCCAGGACTCAAACCCCAATTTCCAAGCCCTAAAGTATTGGCATAGAACTCCTGCAATCCATGCAGATTTTTAGTCAAGTGACCATGTGCTTTCTTAGCACTATTTAACGGCTTTTATATTCCCTTCTGGAATCAGAGAGGCATTTAATCATAATCCCATAGTCTCAAGGCTCTTCAGGTGTTTGCATTAAGGTTATATGGCTGTAGAATTTTTAAAAAAAGGATAAATAATGATTATATATGTACTTCCAGTACAAGATGATAAAAAGGAAAAATCAATTGCTCTCATTAAAAAAAGTTTTAAAAATCAAAAATATATATATAGCTTAGAACTAGAAGGGTTTTGTTACCCAAAAATAAGATTTTCTGTGAGAGAAAGTGGGTTTTACAAAAATAGCAGATTCACAATGCACATCCAAATAGAGTACCATTATTTCCAATAGCACATTTTAAAACTATAAACAATGATGTTTAAAATCATATACTTGTTACAATTTTTAAACCTTGGCTAAGAGTTTCTCACAAATTCTGTTATTGCTTCCATAGCAAAATCTGATATTTAAAAAAAACGTTCTGGTCTAAATTATCCTCAGATAGGAATATACAGGAGCTCCTTGGATTCCTGTTTTTAAAAATCCTGGATAGGAAATGCTTCTACCCATTTAAGGCAATAATTTCTCTTATAATAAAATATATAAACGCTTTATCCTTTAAGACAACAATTCTTAAGGATTTAAAGTAAGACCTCTTGTAAAATTACAAGGTAATTCTCAAAGCATGGAAACTTCCAAGTTTCTTTACAATTACCAAGACAGAATAAATTTTAAAAGACATGTGCTCTATAAATCCAGTAGTATCAGATCAAGAAGCTGGTCAAAACCTCTTACCAGTTCTAATAGATTTTTCTCATTATTTGGGAGTTACAATAAAATCATAACAAAATTAATCTAGCAGCCACAAACTACATTAACTTAAAATGATTCAGTGCAACAGGAAAATCAATGAAATAAGCAAGATTAATTTACAAAACTAATTAGCAAAATACAGTAAGACATAGTCTTTTTAAAACAGAAATAAAACAAATTCAGTTCTGAGGTTTAAAAGTTCACCCCTGGTTCAATTTAAGGTTCTTTTGATTGAGTTCTGCTGAGTTTAAGGGGTTTTTTTAAAGTTCAAAGGACTGAGCAGGTATGAGGGTGAATATTTCTTCCCCTGAGTTCAGTTTTTAATAATCGCAAAATTTTGAATAGGCCAAGCGCCCAAGAGGTTCAGACGCTAGGTCCATGTGGGCTCAGGGTTAGAGAAAAGCTTAGGTCAGTTTTGTAGAAAATCACACTTCTAGAGTTTGTGTGGGTAGGGGTTGCCTAAATTAGGTCTTTAGAGAAATACGTGGAAGGCTAGAAATAAGGAGAAAGGGGAATATACTTCCCAAATTCTTTAGCGGTAGAGTTGAAGCTGAAGGCAAGTCAGGGTGGGGGTCTCTTCTTGGAAATCTCAGGATTCTGGATTCACAGAAATGGACTCAGGAAAAGTGGCGGAGATCACAGGGACTGGAATGCTGGCAGGCTTGTAGTCAGGAAGTGGTAGGAATAGAGATCAAGTCAGGAGTCAGGAGATCAGCGGCAGAGACACATTGGCTGGGTTCCGGCATTTTAGTTTTAAAGCCAAAAGCCAGAATTGGCTGGCCTGACCTCCCAAGGTGGTTTGGGCTGGACTGGCTGGCTGAGTCCCTCCTGAGGCAAAAACGTGCTGTTGCTTTTAGCAAAAGCATGGCAAGGAAAGCCACTTTCCTTTTTAAAAAAAATTGCTCAAAAGAGCTGACCCAGGCCAAAAAGAAACAATGGCTATCGTTAGGCTATCTGGAAGATTGAAAGTTCGAATTTCGACCATGTGGTTGCCATAATTATTAATATGAAAAATAATAAATACTGCTATAATAATATAAATTAGTATTTTAATTAAAGCCATGCTGACAGATAAAGTCATTCGACCACGTGCTTATAAGAATTCAAAACTGCCGCCCAGCCATTATTGGTATCTCCTGTCTCTTCCTGAGTCTGCTAACCAAGAGGCTTCCTTTTGGATAATCCTCCCATTTAAACAGTCCTCTGCATGGTGATGCAGGCATCCCCATGCACAAAGAACCAAACTGGAAACCCATTGGACCACGGGAAATATAGTATTAAGGTCCCCATGTGTCCATAGTAAATATATATATACTTTTAGATAGCATTTCCCAAATTTCACTTTTACAAGACTGAGGAAAGGGTGTCATGTTGAACTGTGAAGGTACCAGGGATAAGATGACAGGAAGCGACTTCTGTAGACTGTTAGTGACAAAGCCAGATTAGAAGGGTTTGACGTAAGAATGACGATAACCGGAGTAACTAGGCCCAGAAAAGGAAGGGACATATTGGAAAATGGCTTGAGGAAGAAAATGATCAAGGGAGGGGGGAGGGTTTTGGTTTTTGTTTTCTAGGATGGGAGAAACGCTCAAGACCAGATCATGAAATGCTCGGGGTTTGTCCCTTTCACGCATCCTTTGCCTTATTTGCACGCTTCGCTTTGACAATGATTGGAGCATACTCTTGTCGCGCTTAAGGAGCAAATACACCAACTGGTCGTTTTCATGCTAGATAAATTCGTAATGCATTGTGGAAAAGAAAAGAGAGACTTGAAGAACGAGGTCATTCTGAAAAGAAAGTGACTGGAGGCATTCTAAGTATCAGCCTTTCTTAAAGCCGAATATGTGAGCGGAGTGGCTACAACGGTCCTCCAAGCCAAAAAGAAGAGGTCTCAAGCCTTGTCTCTGAGCCATCCTGACTGTGTGAGCCTGGAAAAGTCGCTTTAGCTCCCGGGCCCTGGGCAGCTGTCTTCCAGGCTAATTTGCCCAGATGGTAGCAGCCTGCATTCACAGAGGGAAGCCCCTCCCCGGGAATCCTGGGGGGGAGGGGGAAGGGGGGAAGTCACAATATCAGGGTCTATGGGCTAGCCCCAAGTCCCCTAGCAAGACCAATGCCCAGGGCGCTCTGAAAGGGCCTTTCCAAAGACCTTCTCTCCGGAAAGACGAGGCTCTCCCTACGGGTTCTGAGAACACGTTCTGGGCGATGGCCCGGGAGAAGACAGGAAAGAGGGAGGGCACAAGAGCTGCTGAGCACACAGGAGGGAGATGCTGCACAGACGCACCAAGGAAAGGTTTTCCTCGTGTCCCCCAAGAGAGAAGAAAGAAGGGCGTCCGGGGAGGGGCTACGTAGAGGGAGGATCCTGTGAAATTAAAGAATATCTCTGAGAAATGAAAGGGATAGACTCATTATATTCATAATGACCTTTTCAGCTCTTTCCAATCGGGCTCTCCCAGTACTTCTCAGAAAAGTGTAACTTCTAAGACAGTGATGGCAAACCTATTACATGTATGTCAGCACTGACACGTGTGGCCATTTTCGATGACATGCAGCAGCATGAGGCCACATACATAAAAATGTGGGGCCAAGTGGCGTGGATGAAACATTTACTGTAGTGTAGTGTAGACACTCTGTGCACCTTAGATGACAATTCTACCTGTATTAATTTACCTAAATTGATTTAGTCAATACAGTAACATATAAATATTATATATTTATGTTATTTAAACTATAAATATTGTGAAATTATGATTTTTTTTCTCCAAGGGACATAACATCCAAATTATGCTGTTTTTTGGGGAATTGACACAACAAGCTCAAAAGGTTGCCCATCACTGTTCTAGGACATCCAAGCATGTGAGTTTTG
>NW_025357818.1:0-3562 GCF_016433145.1 Gracilinanus agilis
GGAAAAAGAAGAGGAGGAGGAAGAGGAGGAGGAGGAAGAGAAATAACATCAAAGACTTGAAATGTCTGAAGGGCCATCATGTGGAAGTTGAATTAGGCTGTATGTGTTTAGTTTTAGAAGGTAGACTGAATAAAAAGCCCTGGATTTGGGAGTTGGAAGGTTTGAGTTCTCACTCAGACAAACTACTTCAGAAAGTGTTGAGTTTCCTTTCACTGATAAGATTTAAGAAGTTGAATTCCAACTCTAAGACATCTCCCAAATCTTTCTGGTTCACTCCATTCACAATCAGTCTAATTCAGGCCCTCATCACCTTTTGCCCTGACTGTTACAATAGCCTAATTGGCCTACCTAAGTACTCTCTATCCCCTCTGCAATCCTCCTCACAACTGCCAAATTGATATTCACAGGTCACTATCCTGCTCAAAAAGCTCCAGTGGCTCCCTATTGTCTCTAGGACAAAATACAAACTTTTCTACTTGAACTTTTAAATGCTTCCCATTCTGATTCCAAGCCTAACTTTCTTGTACACATTTCTCAAATCCCCTCCATTCCATCCAAATTGATCTTCTTGCTGCTCCCCATACATAACATTCCATTCCCCATTTCTACATCTTGGTCCAGGTTGCCTCTCAGGCTTTTAATGCTCTTTCCTTTCCTCCACACCTCTTGGAACCCTTAGTCCCCTTCAAGGCTCAGCTCTAGTCTTCTCCCAATTTCTTTTTAAAATCCTTGCCTTCCATCTTAAAATCAATACTGTGTATTGGTTCTAAAGCAGAAGAATAGTAAGGGTTAGGCAATGGGAGTGAAGTGACTTGCCCAGGGTCACACAACTAGGAAGTGTCTGAGGACAGCTTTGAACCCAATATCTCCCATCTCTAAATCTCATGCTCTACATCTACCTATCCTCTGTCTCCCAGTTTTTCATGCTCCCTCTCCCCACCCTTGAAACAACTTCACCTTTATTCCTCTCCTACCTCTGTGTTTCTGTACAAATAAGGTTCTCCATCCTCTCTCCTGCCTAGTAGAAGCCCTATTTTTCTCCAAAGCACAGCTCAGTTGCCATTTCTTTTAAAAGTTCCCTAATTAATTAGCCCCAATATGCTGGTGATTCCCCTCCCTATAAAATGTAGAGAGTAGAGGCTGATTCATTTCTGTCCCTGTATCCCCAGTTCCCAGAACATTACCTTATACATGGTGTTTTGTTTTTTTTGGTTCAATCCTTCAGTCGTGCCTAACTCTTCTTGACTCCATATGGGGTTTTCTTGGCAAGAGATACTAGAGAGGTTTGTCATTTCCTTTTCCAGATAATTTGACAGATGGGGAAACTGAGGCAAATAAGGTGAAGTGACTTGCCCAGGGTTACACAGCTAGGAAGTGTCTGAGACCTGATTTGAACTCACAAACAAATCTTCCTGACTCCAGGACCAGTACTCTAACTACTGAGCCACCTCAGTGGCCCTATACATGATTGTTGTTGAGGCATTTTTCATCCATGTCTGACTCTTCATAACCTCATCTGGGATTTTCTTGGCAAAGATCCTAGAATGGTTTGCCATTTCTTTTCCCAGCTTATTTAACAGATGAGAAATTGAAGCAGACAGGGTTAAGTGACTTGCTCAGGGTCTCACAGTTAGGAAATAGTTGGAGTTGGATTTGAACTCAGGGTTTGGGCTCAGGGAAATGAGTCTTCCTGACTCCAGGGCCAGTGCTCTATCCACTGAACCACTTAGTTGCAACTTATACAGGAAAAACATTTACTGTTTGCTGGATAGGACTGATAAAACTGATATATATATATATATATATGTAATGGTTACATTTTGTGTGGATTCTCTCATTTGGTCCCCATCAGGTAGGTAGATACCACCGGTTTTGTTTATCCCCATTTTTACAAAAGAGGAAATTGAGGATTAGAGAAAAATTAGTGACTCCCCCAGAGTCATGCAGCAAGTTAGCATCCAAGATAGGATTTGAACTCAGGTCTACCCACCTTCCAACTCACCAACACTGCCTAAGGACATGCAGGCTGAGGTATTATCTCCCTATTTATCAAAGGAACTGCCTAACATAAAAACCTAATTAGTGACAAATTAGGCCCATTTCTACTGCCCTTACACTTAAAGGATTTAGGGGACCAAATCTATTACTCCATCTTGAATTAAGTGACCTGATTGCTTAGGATCAAGAATATTGGTGCTAGAAAAAGGAAATTCAAGAGTATCTGGATGACTCAGTAGGTAGAGCACCAGGCCTGCAGGGGGAAGGTCCTATGTTCAAATATGACCTCAGACACTTTCTTAGCTGTGTGACCTTGGGCAAGTCACTTATCCCCAAGTGCCTAGCCCTTACTGCTCTTCAGCCTTGGAATAGATACTTAGGTATGGGTTTAAGGGGGGGGGAAAGGGGGGAAGAATTAAAGGCAATCTCCTCAGACCCCCTCATTTTGCAGATGAGGAGACTAGGACCCAGAGAGAGAAAAAGTGATCCTTGCTTGCAAAACCTGGGGTAACCAATCAGCAAGCATTTATTAGCCACTAAGTGCTAGAGATACAAAAGGGGAGGGGGGAGTAGTTCCTGCCCTTGTGGAACTTACATACTTTAAAAAATGAATTTAAAAAAATACAACAATCTTACTTTCTGTCTTAGTATCAATTCTAAGGCAGAAGAGTGGTAAGGGCTAGGCGATTTGGGGTTAAGTGACTTGTCCAGGGTTACACAGCTAGGAAGTGACTGCACTCAGATTTGAGCGTTAGACCTCCCATCTCTATGCTTGGCTCTCTATCCACGGAATCCCCCAACTGCCCCAGAGCTGAATTAGGGAAAACTACAGGCATAGAAAAAGATGTACACACAAAGGAATTGGAAGGAAGCCTTGGAGGGGAAGATACAAGCCCCAAGAGCACAAAGGAGCGTCAATAATAGGTAGTTGTTTCAGTAAGTCACTTAAAGTCCCCGGACCTCCATTTCCTGAATTCTAACGGGCTGAGGCTGATTCGATGGCCCCTGTAGACCCTCCTAAACCCTGGATGTAGGAGTTTACGACTTGCCCCCGGTCCGACAATCAGTGGCACAACAGAAGCTTTAATCCCAGAATCTCCCAGAAAGAGGCTTTGTACAGTCCCCAACTACACACCTCAGTGCCCTCGAGGACCGGTCATACTTATTTTAAATGTCCTCAAGCTCTTTGAAGAACGGAGTCCCGGGAGTGTCCAAAGTAACTTCCCGCTTCTCGGAGCTCACAGCCTCCCTCCCGCCCTGGGGACACCTGGGCCCTTCCAGCCCCATTTGACTTTCTCCATTTGGCTTTTACATCTTTCGGGACAATTCCTGCAAATCCTTCGCCTTTGCCTCTTCCGTCGTACAGGGTGAAATCCTACGCCTACTAATACACCAGTATATGTTTTAATACTAAGGAAATTTTCTACACTCTAATAAAAAGCCAAAGAATGCCCCAGATAGAATCCTGTCCTTCCTCCCCACCCCATCTACGAGAGAGAGAGAGAGAGAGAGAGAGAGAGAGAGAGAGAGAGAGAGAGAGAGAGAGAGAGAGAGAGAGAGCTGC
>NW_025357819.1:0-12439 GCF_016433145.1 Gracilinanus agilis
TATATATATATATATAATAAGAATTTCATTGTGTCTAAATCTGCTTATATGTTAATGTATGTTAATGTGCTTGTATAACTGTGTATATAAGAAAGTTGCAAAGGTATACATGTATATCAGCCCTCTTCCTCCAATATTTCTTTAAAAGCATAACAAACTAGTTAAATTAGGTACATTTTACTTGAATGTTCTCACCAATTTAATTTTATTTAACCAACCTATAATATGCCAGGCAAAGTGCTATAGTTTGTAGGAAAAAAAGTGTGTGTTTTTCAGGAGCTTATCTCTTCCTAGGATTGGGGTATAACATGTTGAAATTTTAAAAAATGAAAATTTTAGACAAAGGGATTTGGTTTCTTGATGGGTGAAATATGATAGTATTAGAAAGAATCAATGTGATAGATGTCATCTGATCTTTTCAAGAAAGGAAATAGAGATATCCTGAGGAAAGAATGTATTATAGACATAGAGGAACATTTTTGTGAAGGTACAGAGATAAGAGATGGGATAGAAATACAGAGATTTACTATCCAGCCAATTTGATGTGAAAAAGAATTTAAATGTGTAATCAGATGAAATAGGACCCAGAAGGCATATGGGTTCCTCTGTGAAGGAATTTAAAAGGTGAAGATTTTGTATTTTGTTTTTGAAACAAATGTGATACAACATGCATTTTAAGGAGGGGGAATTTCACATAGTGAGATATTTTATTAGGAATACTAATTTGATAAATTTATGAAAGATTAGTTGAAATTGAAGTCATTCCATATTTGACTGATATCCAAGGATGATAAGAAAAATCCCAAATAAGGAATTAATAATATTAATGTAAAAGTTCACTGAAGCCTTTGGTATTTGTCACAACATTCTACAATGTCATTCGGCTAGTCAAAAAACATTTACTAAGCATATACAATGTGTGATGAACTGTACTACATTCTGAGAATACAAATAAATAGAGGAAAAAAAAAGAATCTAATAAAAAAGTTTCTACTCTCCAGGAGTTCACAGTCTAATGGGAGAGCAAAGGGTATCGATGACATGTATATATACAGGATAATTTGGAGATTAAAAAACATGGAAAGCACCAATATTAAGTGGGAATCAGGAGAAGTTTCTAATAGACCAGTGATGGGCAAACTGTGGCCAGCAGGCTGTTCACCATTATTCCTAATCTGACAAATACAATAAGTAGGATACAATACAATGAAATTTCGAAAGAGTTGCTTTAGAAACAGACTGACAGATGAGCATTTCCTTTCCTTTGGCCTCTTCTTTAAAAAGTTTGCCCATCACTGTAATAGACAGTGGAATTTATGTCAGATTTTTTTAAAAGCCAGAGAATATAGGAGGTGGAGATGAGGAGGGAGAATATTCTAGGTATAAAGGACAGGCAACAAAAATAATTGATGTCAGGAGATGTAGTTCTTTCTTTGAAGAACCTCAAGGATACCACTATTAACAATTCTCTGAGTTTGGAAAGGTAAGTAAAGTATAAGAAGACTAGAAATAGGTTCAACTTATGAAGGGCTTTGAAGGAACAATATTGGAACTTATATGTGATTCTGGAAGTGATAAGGAGTCATGAGTTGATAAAATACAGCATTCATGTGGTCAGATGTGTGTTTTATAAAGGAAAATCAGATAGACATCATTTTTTTACCTTCCAACTGAGAGGGTTTGTTAGTCTAATCTTGTTTATATTTGTGGCTATTGTTTAAAGCCTATATGATAAGCAGCAGCCAAAACGGTGCAGTGGGTTATGCCCTGGACAGAATTTTAGCTCAACCACTTGCTAGCTGAGTGACCTCAGTTAGGTCTTATAAATTCTCAAAGCTTCTCTTTCTACTTCTATAAATTGATGATGTGGATTATTATACCATCTAACTAATGGGGATGTCCTGAGAAAATGTGAAAAATTATATGCAATGATGAATTCATTTCTAGGTGAGCAAATTTTAAATTTAATTATTTGAATTTTAAGTGCCAGCTACTCTTTGTAAAAGGGTAAACTGAAAGAATAATATATTACTAAAATGTATCAGTCTATTTACCCCCTTCACTATGGTGATTTAAAAGAATGCATGATTTAAAAAAAATGTTTTTGTTCATCTTTATCTCCCTCATTCTCTCCTGGACTGGACTGATATTTGGATCCAAACTTGGTCATGGTCACTCACCTAGGGATATTAATCAATGACCATGTGAATTTACTACAATCAAGGAAATGATATTTAGAGAGTTTGAATACTTCTTCTGGGATAACTGATGCACGCCCACTTGAATTTTGCAATTTTTTCATATGTTCTCATTTGATCTTTACAGCAACCCTTTGAAGTATGTTCTTTTCTTATCACCATTTTTCAGATGAAAAAGCTGAGGCTGAGATATAACCTGAGGCAAGTCTTCAACGCAGGTCTGTGTTGCTCTATTTTCAGTGCTTTACCCATCATACAACATCACCTTTCCTAGTAAATATCTAAACAACAACAAACAAAAATGATGTTTAGATCTTATTCACTACTTTGCTACATTATTCTCTTTATTCACTACTATCCTGTCATAAGCATAGAAAGGATATAAATATAACCCTTTTTTGAATCAGTGGAAATGGGGAACACTTATTATTGGGATAAATCTTCAGGGAAGTGGATATTTCTCCATTTCCCTTCCAGTCCCATTACTTCTAACCATCTATTTCCAAGCCTTCCTCTACACAGTCTTTTCCCCCTTCTTCTCTCTTATTCTTCTCATTTCCCTTCCACTATAGTTGATCCCAATTAACTCAACTCCTGACATTTGTCTCTGCTATTCTCTAATGGCAAGTGGGAAGTTTCCATCTTTAGCCTATATGATTATTTAGAACTAATTTCTTATCTATCCCAAAACTATATCATGGTCAAAATGTGTGCATTTTCAAACAGAGAGAAACAGAATGACTTTGTTGGTTATTCCTACTATATACAAGAAGGACAGACAAATGATAGAATTGAACACAATGGGGAGAAAAGTCAGATTTTAATTCAGAGACAATAGGTTGAAATCCTCATTATGTATTTCACTATTCTCATCACCTTGGGTAATTCAATTAATTTCCTGGACCTCAGTTTCTTACCTGTAAAATGATGGGATAAGAATTCATTTGCAGATGTATTAAAATATTAACATATAGAAGAAATCTGACAAAATCACAAGGGTATGATAATGATGACATATGGAGATCTGTTTTCTGATTAATTGTTGGTAATTGTTATGCTCACAAGTCAGAAATATTATTGAGAACAATGACAAAAACAGAAACTCCTATCCAGAATTCTGTTTAACAAGGTGATGAGAATAGTGAATTAGAAATAAACTGAAAGTGGAGAACTTTGTATTTTTTGAAGACCATACTGGATAATCAAATAAATGCTATGGAATTTAGCTCAGGAAATTGAAACAAATATCCATGATTTCACAAAAGAGTAATTTAAAAATTAAAAGAATATGAGTTCAGTGGAGATGGGAAGGAATGATATTCTAGAAATAGAATTCCAAGTACTTTTTATAAAAAAAATAAAGTGAGCAATTCAATGAGACTCATGAAGAACAAAAAATATATATACTATTCACCATCATAGATGGAATTGATGGAGTTTGGATGCAGATTGAAACATGCAATTTTTTTACTTTGTCTCCTCCAACAATTTCTTTTTTCTTGTATAAGTTAAAATGATATGTGTCTTCTTTCACAACATGATGTAAATGGAAATATGGAAAAAGGATAAGAAGTTGGCAAAGGATGACACTGGGTCTTGATGAACTATGATAAGTAGCCTGTGGTTGGTGTCTTCCATCTTCTATCTTGATTCTGGATACCAGAAGTACCCCAAATCTGAAGCAACTAAGTGACTCACTGAACAAACATATTGGAATATCATTTTGTATTACCGTCAGGTTATGCTAGGATTAGATCCTGGTCAGTATCTCATCCTTCTGAGGGAGAATTCTGAAGTTATCCTAATGGTCCATAGACTAAGATCTTTTTAAAGAAAGTTTTAGAAAAAGATATCATCAATAATGTGGAAAGCAGATCTCCTGGTGGTGTATTTGGAAAGCTATAAGATGTCAGGGGTCAGTAGCAATCAAATCTCTAATCTTTTGGTCTATGGAGGGACACACACACAAACAGGTTTGATTGAAGGGAGGGGCAGGATCTTGTCAAAGTCCTCCTTCACTTCCCCATCCCCACTAGGCAGTTAGAAAGTCACTTACAATATGGAGGTTGGATTGATATCTTCTGAACCAAGATGATAAGTGGAGAAAGGCAAAACACCTTGTGATTATTTCTTTCTCTGTATTATTCCCCACAGGATAGAATAGGAGAAGCTTGATGTCTTGAAGCTCACAGACACAGAGGATAAGATTTACTCCAGGGCTACAAAGTAGGAGGAATTCAGCTTGAGGAGGTTGTGAGTATTTCCCTAAATATATAACCAGGCACTGTTCTCAATTGATAAAAGGTTTAATAATAGGTGGGAATGGGAAGGAAGAGAAATGGAATAAGGATAGATAAGGTCAGTGAAGCCCTCAAACAGTTATGTCCAAGTAGCCCCTCCCCCCAAAGGGGAAAGGTAACTTGAATAGCTGATCTGCTCTCTAAACCCTATAAATATTCTTCTTCTATATCAAAATAACTCAACAGAGGTAGACTGTGATGTTGTTGAATGTCAAACCAAGGTAAAGCAGCTTGGCAGTTAAGAACTAAAATGGTTCTTCTCAGATTTAAGACTCAAGCCCCCAAGACCAATCCAGGACTCAAGACCCAGCAAGCAGAGTGACCTGCCTCCTCTCCTCACAGGGCTCCAACTGCCTTTAACTGCCCCCTCTCTCAGAGTTCTAGAAGGGGCCCTATGGAATTCTGAGTTATATCCTGAACACCCCTCTGCAGCTTGAATTCCTCTCTACAATATGAATTGCACACTGGAGAAGGTGTTGTAAGGACCATCATGATTCTAGACTGACTAAAAAGAAGACAGCAATAGGGGATACCTACAGAAAACAAAACTAGCTGTTGGATATAATGAACTGTGGGTGATTGGGCCTCCATCCACTTTTGTTCTTCCCATGAGCTGTTATTTTATCTTGATTGCTAAAAAAGGGGGAATATTCCCTGACTCCTTGTTCAATGTGCCTATCAATCATTTTTTAATTAAGAAACATCCAAAATATAGTTAGACCCTCCATATAATGTATAATATCTTTGGGTACTTATAAATTCTGGTAAGACAATTCTTAAATGTATAGATATTATATATGGGTTAAATGATTGTGACTAATATATTAACTTCCAAAAGAATTAGAGGAGGCTTGTCTGAAGTTAATGGTAATTATTCTCTGTAAGATTAAAATTAAGAGACTGGTCCTCAAAATTAGTAATTTTATTAAATCAAAAGTAATAGAAGAAAAGGTAGAAAAAATAGGAGAAATATATATTTAAGTTACTGGCACATTAGTTTGCAAAATCTATGGCCACCATTTTTGACCCCCTATAACACCTGGAAACATGGAAGTTGAGAGTCCTTCACCCCTCTCTCCATTTATCAAGCCTATTCTCCTTCTATTCTCATAGGTGAGGTCTCAGGAGCCAATCGTGATTTTCTATTTTGTTTGGGCCACCCAGTGGGCAGTGCTTAGGAAATACACTTCTGTCTTGCAATATTCTTGGATGCCCTATTCCAATTTTTTGGCTGTTGCTCTGCCCTCATGACTAAATTTATTCAATTTATCCAAAATGCCCTCACACAGTCTTTACTTCTCACCCTAGTTCAAATTTATGCCAAATACACAAGTTGTTTTGAAAACCCATTTTGGTTGAGATCAGCCTCATCCATGGGTTTTGTTCTCATGTGTACTATGGGAGGACACCAGAGTCCTCATGGCTCCCTGGCGTTCCCAAGGAGGCTTACCTTTTGTTCCGGTAATTCCTCATGTCCAGAAGACTGGCCTCTGACACAGATTGAGGTTAAGTCTGTCCAACTGAGAGCTCCAGAAGGAGTCATATCAATGACTTTATAAGAGAGGACTAAAGAAGCCAGAGGGTCTTTTTAGAGTTTTTTGGCTCCCAGCTTTCTTGGGCTGGAGATATTTCCTACATTGGCCACTTTTGGCTAATGAACAGAGACAAGCATAGAAAACAGATCAGCTAGAAACTGCCAGGTGATTATGTGACTATCTCTCATTTACTTCAACTTTTACTAATAAATAATTATAAATCAATATACAGTCTCCAGGGAATTTTAGTCATTAACACACAGGAGGTCTCTTCTCTAATGTTATCACAAACTCATTCCAACTCTCAGTCCATCTCTTCCCACAAAGATATGAGACATTGATCTCCAATGATAAGGAGGGTCATATTCCAATGTATTATATTTTGGATAACAAATAATTTTTGTTAATTTTAAAGTATAATATTATTATTATTATCAAAATTACTAATGTTGTCATTATTAGGGGTTCATAGGCTTCCTTAGTTATATACTTAATTGGGCATATAAGAAGGGAGAAGGTGTAGATTTATAGAGATCATTATTAAACAATTTAGTTTCTCAAAAGACTTAAGGGGAAGACAGATGAAATAACAGAAAAGAGGGCAGAGGTGAATATAAAAGCTTTGCATCGTCATCTGATAATGGTGTCAAGAATTCTTAAGTTGTCTATAAGTTAATGACAATAAGAAATCAATGACTTTCCAATTCCTATTCTGTGATGCTCTGTCACATAAAAACATACATTATTTTTAAAAGAAAAAGGAAGGGCAGACCAAGAGAAATAAAGTTAAAAAAAGTGATAGGACAGAGAGTTATTATGGAAGGGGGCACAAATGCTTATGAATGATGGAAAGAAAAGAAAAATTTTTACTTTGATTCTCCCTATACTAGGCCAGTTTGAACTGAATGAAATAGAATATAGACAGGATTAGCAGATGGGATTGTTAAGTCACTGTCCATGATATTTGAACATTTTTTGAGAAGAAAGTAAACCTATAACATAAGAAAAGAAATAATTCAATTTTTCAAATGGGGAAGGAAGTAACATTGAAATTTAGATTGTTTTATGGGAATTTTTCCCATGTATATATGTATGTAAGTGTATATAAATAGAAATATATAGATATGTGTATATGCATGTAGATGTTAATATATTTGTGCTTGAGTATATTATTATCTATATATGTACACATGCATGTATTTATGTATGCATATACACATATATCTATATAATTTGACTGATGTTAGGGAAAAGCTGTAGAAGACATCTAAAATACACATACATTTAGCAAAAAAACATAACAAAAAATCTCCAGCCATCCTTTTGGATAAAATAGAAAGATATAAGATAGATAAGAATACAGTGTGATGTATTTGAACCAATGGGAATAGCTGCCTCAAAGAGGGAACATTAGTGTTTTGATGTTATTTAAAAAAGAATCAACCCTTTAAAATCATTGTTCTAGAGAAGACTTTTGATATTCCCTTGAATAGCAAGGAGATACAATCATTAATAACTTAAAGAAATCAATTCAGACTATTCACTGGAAGTTCAAATACTGAAGCTTATGCCTTAAATACTTTGGTTACATAATGAGAAAATATTATTTCTTGGGAAAGACCTTGATGTTGGGAAAGAATGAAAACATAATGAGAAATGGGATGACAAAAGACTGAGATGGAAAAAAAAATTCATGGAAACAACAAACATGAATTTGGACAGACTTTTGGAAATAGTGGAGGATAGAAGGACCTGTTATGCTATGTATATATGGTCCAGAGTATCACAAAGAGTCAGATACAACTAAATGATATAATAAGAAGAGTTTGTTGGATTCTCTTAGGATTCTTTCCTGCTCCCCTATTCATATATTATGTCTATCACTGATTTGGGTAATGGATTAAATGATCAATTAAATAAAATTTCAGATAAAAATTTTAAAGCTAGAAAAAATAGTGTTTTGGAAAATAGAATAGAATAAAAAAAATCTAACAGATTAAAACATGAGCCTAAATCTAATAATAAAAACAACTAGAAACATTTCAATAGTTATATTATTCAAAGTGATTTTATAAGAAGCATCCTACTGTATACAATTATATTCAATTTTTAAGAAAAGGAACCTGAGACAAGAGAGTTTAAGAGACTTGCCAAGGGATACAAACTATTAAGTATCCGAGGCCATATTTTAACTCAGGTCTTCCTGATTCCAAGACCATCACTTTATTGTATGTAACAAAACAGATTGAAATAAGTAGAAATATATATTTTTTCACACAAGTTAAAAATTTCTCCAAATCAAAATTGATGAGAAATGATAAGAGATCAGTTTGTTAGTAGATTGGAAAATAGTTTTAATTTAATACAAACTCAATAGCATATAGGACAGTTTAAAAAAATGCTAATGACATCTTGATCTTGAAATGTAGGATGCCTAGATAAAGGGGGTTATGGTTCTATTGACCTTTGCTCTGGTCAGACAACATCTGAAGTAATATGCTCAGATTGAGCATATTTTAGAAGAGGGATGATAAATTGAAGATCACTCAAAATAGAATGACTACAATGTGAATAATCTCACAATCTTACCAAATGAGAAACTCAAAATGTTTAGGAAAAAAGAACCGGCGAAATTAAGACTCAGAGAGTGGAAGAAGAGTTATGGTAGTTATCCTCTAGTATTTGAAAGAGTGCCATATGGAAGATGCATTCAGTTTATTTTCTTTAGTTATAGAGGTCTGAAAAACCAAAATATGGAGAATTTGCAGAAACTGACTTGAATTTGTTGCTTGGGGTTTATTGCTGAGAATAGGGGAAACTTCTTCATAAATAGATATCCATGCAAAAAGATATGTAGTTGTAGAGCTTATTTTTTGATCAATGGAATATATATGGAGGGGTTGGAACTTTAAAAAAGGAATGGTAAGGCTTCAAAAAAGGAAGAGTGGGGGGAAATTTTGGCCAAGGGCATAGAGCAGAATTCAAAGTCTAGGAGATATCATGGGTACAAATACCAATATAAGGGAACCTAAGATAAGAATGAATTATAGAAAATAACTGAGTTTGACTATAACATTATATGTGAAAAGAAATAAAGGGAGATCCAAGAAAGTTTGAGGGAAGGATCTTAAATATTAAATGGAGGAAATAAATGGTTATGAGAAGTGGTTTGATTTTTTTTTTGAAGAGGGGAAGTAATTTGATAAAATAAAGATATGTATTTATGAAAAACTGGATGGCTAACACTGTCATTTCCCCTTGTCAGACCATATCTATAGCTTTATACTTATTTCTGGAAACCAAATTTATGAAGGTCCTGAGATAACTGGTGTCCAGAAGAAAACTATAATAGCAAAACACATTGAATTCAGGTCATCAAAGAATTGGTAGAAGGAACCGGAAATGTTTAGCCTAGAGAAAAGATTTTAAAAGTAGCATGATAATTGCCTTCACATGCTGAAATGTTGTCATTTTGAAATGCCATTAGATTTGTTCTACTTAATGAAGGAAATAGGAGCAATAAATTGAAAGTATAAAAAAAAAGTAGATTTTAGCCTGCTATAAAAAAAAAAAGGAGATAATTCCTAATGATGAAAGCTATAGATAAGTGAAGGAGAATATGTGAGTAGGCACTGAGCTCTCTTTCACTCAAAGTTGTCTACACAATACTAGATGACTACTTTTAAGAATCTGATAAAAGAGACTTTTGTCCTGATGAAGTGGACTAGTTAGCTTCTAAAGTCTATCTCAATTCTAAGATTCTGTGATTCTTTAATAGCAAAAAACCTCTAGCTACTTCAGTATATTTGAGAACTTCAGGCCTTGTATAATTCTACTGGAGATAACTGTAAGAATATTCTGTTAGTATTGATGAATCTCCATTGGCAATCTAAGTTTGGAACCTGGAGAAGTACCAAAATGTTGGGAATGCTCATATACTATTTTGATTTTTAATAATAAAAAAATTATATTCTCACTCCTTGATACTTGTAGAGAGAGTAAATATTTTCAAGATTCTGAAATGGAAAAACATACCTGTTTCTCTGATTCCCAATCATAGCCAGATGATGAAGAGAGTGAGAATCTTTGACCCTTTAAATAAGAACCCAGATGTTAGAATTAATCACTATTTAGCTAAAGGAAGTGAATAATGTGGGATAATGATTGATTAGTGATCAATAGAATTATAATAAATATATTGTATAAGGATATTAAAGAAAATTAATGCATTATTAAACTGAATATATTTGATTATTTTTTAAACTATCACTTACTATAAGTCGGTATTTTGAAATAGGATGTAGCTCAAAGACTGTGTAAATTGAATTATCTCAAGCCCATTCATAGTTAAAACTCTAACACCAGAGATAATGTCATCCCCACCTCCCTTAGCAGGGAGGGGAGATGAGTTACCCACATGTGACAATAAGTAACAAATCAAGAACAAGGGACAGCCCTTTGGGCAGTCCAAAACAGTGTGGAAGCTGCCGTTTGTCCACTTGAATTAGAGGTGGACCTCCAGGAAGTGACGAAAGCTGCTGCCCTTCAAATATTATGGTAACTTCCTGTTAAGGCAGTTGGCCCTTTGAACTTGGTGCTGAAGGATCTCTGCTGAGACCTCAGGCAGCTTCCCCTCTGAATTGTCACGTGGGTAAGTTAGGCTGACTCCCTTTCACCTACCTTGGTGTTTCCAGAACCTCTACCTCAAGGAGGTTTCTTTGCCCCTCTAATTGCTAAGGCCTTGTGACTAGTAGCCTAGTTTAATTAGCCTTTTAACCCTCTCTTGGCCGGACCACTGCTGGGGTCCTAGCCAGCCTCTCCCTCTCTCTATTTCCCTACCTTCTACCTTCCCATATTGTGAATAAACTACCATAAAATGCATTCTGACTTGGGTCTATTTTAATTATGGAATCAAACTGAATTTGATTGATTCCTGGCGACACCTTAAATATAATATCCAATTTTCCCTCTTACAAGACCTCACTAGTTGTCATATACTTTCTACTTAAAAGCTGCTGGGAAGTGTTACTTTAAGAACCATATCGTCAGAAGAAAACCAGTTTCCCAATTAGGTCCTAGCTGTTCAATTTATTTAAATTCAGTTCAGATCAATATCCATTTAGTAAGCACCTAGTTTGTATAAAGGAATTTTACCAAAAATGGAGGCTATAAAGAAATAGAAACTTTCATTTTTTTTTGGCTAGGTCAATAACTTAGACTCATGCAGAAAGACTTGTGTTGTGTATAGCTTGTGTATGTGTGTGGTTTCCTTGATAATGTGTTTTAAATCTCCTCGCAAGCACAAAGCAGTGTCAATGATATGCCACAGTGTGCTTGCAGAAAACATGCATTTTCCCCCACCTGATGACCCATGTGCTCAGAAAATTATCCTGTCAAGGGAAATTGATCTGTTCTCATCTGTAAAATGAGGGGTTTGGACTGACTGACTACCTCTACTCCCTTCCAGCTCCAGAGGGATGATCTGAGTCACTGGCAAGTTTTTTAGTCTATATCAAAACAACACTGCTGAGTATACCTGAAATAATATACATCATTCGGAATGAAAATGCTGAACACAGTGGAGCCTACTTCTTATGCAGACCATGCTAGTCTTTCCTTTATGCCTTTGATTTTGTGGATTTTTTCCCCTAGTTTATTCAAGGGCAGACCAAAAGTTAGCATACTGTAGATCCCTCTTCATTACAATCCAGAGCCAGGAAGTTAGTTTCCAATTTGAATTTACTGACTTTCAGGGTAATGAATGCACATCCCACAGCAACTTGATAATCCAAAGAGCTTCTCCTGTTTACAGGGTTGGGAGGTTTGGAAATTAGAGATATGCAAATATGCCCTGCCAATGTAAGACTGTGAGTGAGACAAATACACTTTCTACCTAGAATTGGCCACATTTGCATTTGAAAGGGGGCAAGACCTGGTTAAGCAGAGACAATTACCCACTCAGAGTCCAGTAGGCCTCTATCAGTTCCTTCAGCCCACTCATCTCCATGGGGAAGAAAGGTTAAAAACACAGTTGACAGAACCCTGAACTTAATAGTAGGGATAAATAAAAAAGATTTTCAGAGAGAATCTACTTGCCATGGATGAATCCAAGTTACTTTCTCAGATAAACTGTATACGGTACTTGTGTCCTAAAATAACTGGCATATGTGCTTACTGGAGCATTCTATGATATTTGCAAGATTGAAGAGAATGGGAAAGGTGGAACAATGTTAGAGAATAGGAAATTTATCTAGTTGTCAAACACGGGAAAAAAAACACATCCAACAATTCACAATCCAGAGAGATTCACTTCACTTCTTTGGATGGGAAGGGAGGAGGTGAAACAGGGAATATATATATATCCTGTTTCACCTCCTCCCTCCATATAACAATATATATATATATA
>NW_025357820.1:0-3734 GCF_016433145.1 Gracilinanus agilis
CCATCCCTAGGCCTGACTCTCAATCCACTGAGCTACCCAGTTGCCCCTGGGGATGATATCTTGACTTGCAGGTGGATTGGATTTAAGTGGGGCATAGTTGCACAAAGTCCCCAGCCTCACTTTCTCTCCCAGAGTCATCAAAATCTAGTGGCAAGGCAAAAGTCAGGATGACTAGTACTGATTTTATGGTACTGATGTACACTTCTTGAAGTCTCATACCACTTTAGGTTGCAATCTTATTTTCTGTAAAATGAGGAGGTTAGACAAGATGAAATGTAAGCATTTCCACCATTGGGAAGCTTGTAAGGAAAAAGAAGGAAAAGAAAGTCTTAGGACTTGATAAATATTAATTTTAAAATCTACAGTTCAAATCTGGCCTCAGATACTTCCCAGCTGTGTGACCCTGGGCAAGTCCCTTAATCTCCATTGCATATCCCTTGCCAGTCTTCTGCCTTGGAACCAATCCATTGTATTGTTCTAAGAGGGAAGGTAAAGGTTTAAAACCCCCCAAAGAATACCAGGGAAGCATCTTTCTTGAATTAGATTGATCTCCCCAGTTACTGCTTTCTCCTAGGCATAGAAGCACCTCCTTTTGCTTTTCTTTGAATCCCTAGCAGTTAGGAGAATGCCAGCACATAGTAGGTAGGTGCTTAATAAATCATTTATTTGCATTCAGCACCTGTGATAAACCCCCTTCCACTTTTCCATCATGACTGACTAATATTTCCATTCTGCAAAATTGCATCCAAGTTGGAGCTCCCACTGCATCCTGCATCCCGTTCTCAGTGGAGAACCCACTGAGGGGTTCCTCCTGCCCCTTGGGGTCCCTCTGTTTGAAAGGTGAAGCTCCTCCTCGAATCTCCATTGAAGAAGGGCACCCAGACCAGCCTGCTGCCCTCCGGAGGACTTCTCCCTCTTCTCGACATCTGCCCCAGCTCCGTTTTGCGTGCTGTCTTCCCTCCACTAGACTGCCGACTCCTCGAGGGCAGAGACCCGTCCATCTTTGTACCTGGAGTCCCAGCCCCTCGCATGGCGCCCAGCACGTAGCCCGATCCTAATAAATGCTCGTTGGATGAAATGGAATTGAATGTTGTCCAATCTAAAATTATGTTTCTCCAGACCCCATTAAGGACATTAAGGGGATCATGGCTATAATGATAATGTCTGTAATATATTTAAATGGCAATTTTATGCTTTTGTTTGCGGAATTCAAGTTTGCCTTGGATTAAATGATCCCCGAGGTCCCTTCCAGCTCAGAGATTCTGGGATTTTGGGACCCTAGAGGAAATCTGCTTTGGGCTGTGATTGGAGAACTCTTGGCTTCCTTCACGTCCCAGCTAAAATCCCACCTTTTACAAGAAACCCCCCTGAATGGCAATACCTTCCTTCTGTTGGTTAGCTCCGACTGATCGTGACTGTGCTTGGATAGAGTCATTGCTTCCCCACGTTAGACTGTGAGCTCCTTGAGAGCACAGACAGCTCCTTGTATCCTTAGCCCGGCACACAGTAGGTGCTTAGTAAAATGCTTATTAAGGAGCAGCTAGGTGACTCTTACAGATGAGAGGTCCTGGGTTCAAATCTATCCTTAGACATTTCCTAGCTGTGTGACCTTCCAGTGATTCCCAAAGTGGGCGCCACCGCCCCCTGGTGGGTGCCACAGTGATCCAGGAGGATGGTGATGGCCACACGTGCATTTGGGGCTGATGAATAACTGTAAAGGGGCGGTGATAGTATATGACAGGGGGCGCTAGGTAATATTTTTTCTGGAAAGGGGGCGGTAGGCCAAAAAAGTTTGGGAACTACTGCTTGAGCAAATCACTTAACCCCCATTGCCTAGCCTTTATCGGACTTCTGCCTTGGAACCAATACTTAGTATTGATTCTAAGAGAGAAGGGAGGGGTTTAAAAATATGCTCATTGACTAATTGCCTACATGATTATTATTAATTAGATGAATATTAATTATACATATCACAGGAATTATTATATCATTATAAATTATTATAAATATCAATTAAATACAAAATATAAACTCATTTATTAATAGACAAAAGGGAATACTCCTGTGTGAAGAGGAGAAAGACTTTGGTCTTTCTACACATGAGGAAGGAGTGCAAGGCTAGAAGGGAAGCAATTTATCACACATGGAGGATGGGAGTTGAGATTGCTCAATTCTTGGGTTCTCTCATTGTTTTCTATGTGAGTGACTTAGGTCAATAATGTTTATTCCAAAGGAGTGTTTGAATTATTCTTTTCTTTGGGTTTCTGAGGGAGACATAGGATTTGAACCCAGTTCTAGTTGGCTGCCATTTTACTTAGAGAGAGACGTCAAAGAAAGATGACTCCAGAAGATGTTTTCCACTTCAGGGAGTTTGAGGATGATGGAAGTGCCTCAGTTTCTCTTTTCAATAAAGCTGGAGGCATCTAGGAAACATAGAAAGGTGTTGGATTGGGCAGGAAGAGTGGAATTCAAATCTAGACACTGACTAGCTGTATGACTCTGAGCAAGTCATTTCTTTTTGTCTCAGTTTCTTCATCTGTGAAATACGGGGTGGTGGTGGATTGGATGACCAGTGCTTAGTGTAATGCCAGGAATATAATATGTGCCTAATAAATGTTTATTGATTTTATTTTTTAATTGAATTTATTGATTGAGTGATTGACCTCTAAGGTCCCAGCCAGCTCTAAATCTGTGATGCCCCACCCCTTCCACCAGTGAGACTTTCTTTTTCATTATTCTGGAGGGGAGGTGTCTCTAATGAGAGAAGGGAGAACTTGTCTGTATTCCCAGGGTTTGCATGGGGAGGAGACAAAAGGTTTGACTACTTTCCCTCTTGTCCAGAAACATCTAGAGACCCTTTAGAATATAAGTTTAATTGAAGTGGGAAGCCCAGGGTCAGAATAGGCCTTATAACTATTATGAGATTCTTGGCAGACTCATGTCTTGAAAGGGACATTCTTCTTTGAGATGTTTAAATTAGACTGTAGGCTTCCCTTTGGCACCGAGAACATCTGGCCATTTGGGTGCTGATCAGAGAAGAAGTCCTCTATTTTTTCTTCTAGGCTTTCTTCCTTCCTAAAAACCAGAAAGTGGGGAGCAGAGGCAAGGGGCAGACTTTAGGCCCCTGGTGTCTGCATTGCCTGCCAGGTCCCCCCCAGCCTAAAGAGAAAAGGCATAATTCTAAGCTGGAGAAATAGGGGTTTGAAAGTCAAGGATGATTTTTTTCTTGATTCTGGGGCTGCATTCTAATAAAGCCTTGTTTTCCAGGGTTTTGGTGGTGAAGACAACCCTAAAGGGGTAGTAGTGTTTTGTTGAGAGTGTGACAAAGCCACAAGACTAGATTTTTTGGGGGTTTTCTTTTGTGGTTTTAGTTTAGAATTTTCTGGAAAAAATACATGACCCATGGTTGGTTTTCAGAGTGTGGTATGTCTAAAGGGCAATGAGGCAAGGGAACCGACATAATATCTGTGTGTATCTGGGTCAGTAGAAGGAGTACTTGTTCTAGAGTCAGAAGACCTGAGTTCACATCCTACCTCTAATGCATTACTGCCTCATTGACCTTGGGTAAGCCACTTAACTTCCTGGGCTTCCAGTTTCCTCATCTGAAAAATGATGGTTCTGGACTCAATAATCTATGAGGTTCCTTCTGTTTTTTTTTAAATTTTAAACATTTATTAATATTTATATTTTAGAAAAGTTAACATGGTTACATGATTTATGCTCTTACTTTCCCC
>NW_025357821.1:0-4805 GCF_016433145.1 Gracilinanus agilis
GAGGGGAGAAGGCATGGAAATAGGAAAGGAAAAGAATAGAAGGAGAGAGAGTAAGGAAATACAGAGTAGAAGAATAGAGAGGGAGAGGAAGAGAATGGGAGGAGGGAGAAAAGAAAAGAATCAGGGTAGGAGAGAGAAAGGGGAAAAGAGGCCTCTCCCTTCTCCTCAGCCCAGGAATAACCTGGAAAATGGAGAGTTCCAAGAAGGCAATTGAGTTCTCCCTTTATTCCAAACTACTGGAGATATCATAAAAACCCTAGTCCTAAACGACTGACTCACTTAAGGCCAGGGACTTGAACTGGATAAAATACTGATTCAATTCAGGTTTGGTTTAGAGAATATTTTGATTTTAAGACTACAGAAAATATTTAGATTCAGTTCTACTTCAAATTGGTTCACCAAAAGCTTTTAAAATGGAGTTTTAAAAGCAATTTGCTCAAATTTGTGATTTATATGGTTCTATTGGGTTCAAATTCTGGTTTGAAGCACATGTTGGAATGTAAGAGGAAGTGGAATCCCTTTTACCCATAAAATGGGAGTAGAACTTGGAGGGTGGGTTAAATGATTTTGGGGGGGAGGTTAAATGATTTTTAAGGTCTTTCCAACTCTTCTTTTCTCTTCTCTTCTCTCCTTCCCTCCTCCTTCCTTTCCTTTCCCTTCTCTCCTCTCCTCCCTCTTTCCTTCCCTACACTTCCCTTCCCTACCTTTTTCTTTCTCTTCTCTTCTCTTCATCTAGTCTAGTATTGGGGGCAGCTGAGTGACTGAATGGATAGAGCACCAGGCTTGGAGTCAGGAAAATCTGAGTTCAAATCTGATCTCAAACACTTACCAATTGTGTGACCTAGGTAAGTTACTTCACCCTCTTTACTTCAGTTTCCTTATCTGTAAAATGGGCTGGAGAAGGAAATGGAAAATCAGTCTAGTATCTTTGCCAAGAAATCCCCAAATGGGGTTATGAAGAGTAGAAATGCCTCAACAACAACAGCAATCTGGTTTAGCAGAATCTAACATTTTCACACTCTACAAAATGGGTTCCTATTCACTTGAAGGTTCCTATTACTTTGAATTCTCCAAAGTGGTTTATTTATTTTTCTTCTTGTAGGGAGAAGAAAGGTGCCTCTACTGAAAGCATTGATCTAATTTGGGGCCACAAAAGTGAAACAGAGAATTTGGGCAAGGGCTCAAAGGAGAACCACACAAGAGACAAAAAAGGGTTGTATGACAAGGCCTTTGAGGTAAGGCTAAAGGAACTTATATAAGTTAAGAAGGAATAGAGAAGACTAGATGCTGCAGTGGATAGAATGCCAGGCCTGCAGTCAGGAAGGCTCATCTTTCTGAGTTCAAATCGGGTCTCAAACACTTACTAGCTGTGTGTCCTTGGGCAAGTCTCTTAACCCTATTTGCCTCAGTTCCTCATCTGTGAAATGAGCTGGAAGGGGAAGCTAGGTAGCTCAGAGGATTGAGAATGAGGCCTAGAGATGAGAAGTTCTGGCCTCAAATCTGACTGTAGACACTTCCTCGCTATGTGATGCTGGGCAAGCCACTTAATCCCTATTGCCTAGCCCTTACCATCCTTCTGCCTTAGAATGAATAAGAAAGAGAAAGAAAGGAAGAAAGGAAGGAAGGAAGGAAGGAAGGAAGGAAGGAAGGAAGGAAGGGAGGAAGGGAGGAAGGGAGGAAGGGAGGAAGGGAGGAAGGAAGAGAGAGACAGAGACAGAGACAGAGAGACAGAGACAGAGACAGAGATAGAGAAAGAGACAGAGAAAGCTGGAGAAGGAAAAGGCAAACCATTTCTGTACCTCTGCCAAGAAAACCCCAAATGGGGTCATGAAGAATCAGACCCAACTGACACAACTAAACAACAACAAAGGAGGCTGAAAGGATTATTGAATATTTGAAGGAATTTAAAATAGTTAATCATGATTCTATCTCCCCAGAAGAAAGAGGACCAAAATTGTAGCATGAGGTGACTATAATCACAAAAAATGAGTTTCCTAGCCATGAGAATTTGAAAGAGGCTGCACTTGTGATTCCACTGATGTAGGGAGCTCCCTAGTGAAAGAACACTAACCTTTGGAGGTTGGCACCTCCTCTGCTATGTATCTTACCTGGAATGCTGAGGGTCACAGTCCAAAATACATCACAGATGTGACTTGAACCCAAGACTCACTGGTTCCAAAACCCATGCCACATTTACAACTAAAACTGTGGAAGTGTTGGAGATACCCCAAATTGAAAAAAAGGATAACCCTGCTTTCACTTCTAATGCACAATTATTCTATGACATTCTATTGATAGGACTATGCTTGGGATAATCACTAATAATAAATGACATTGATATAAAACCTGAAGATTTGAAAGAGACTTTACATGCATTATTCACATTTGATCCTCATCATAACCTTGTCAGTCAGGTTTCAAGGACATTATTATCTCTTATTCTTCACATTAGGAAACTGAGGCTCAAACGAGTTATTAAATGTCAGATGGAGGTTTTGAACCCAGGAGTCATTTGACTCCAAGTCCAGAACATTTTTTTATGATACTGTGTTTGGCCTTCACTCTCCACAAACACTGAAGTAAATTTTCACATGACCAAAAATTCTTTCCCCTCCATGCCTTTCTGGTTTGTTTGGAAGCATCCAGGACAAGGACAAACATTATCAAAAGTTTATCTGGCATCATACCTGCAAAACGGTGATTTTTCTGCTTTAAATTAACTTGAATATACTGTTGTGCATACTTAATTAGAAATTTAGAAAATTTCTAATTAGAAATTAGAAAAAAATAAATTTATTGGCGTCAGTTTTTCCTCATTCTTCTTGCCTCACAGTTATGTTTGAACTGTGCTGAAATAAATTATACTCCCCCCCCCCAAAAAAAAGGAGAAAAAAAGGATAATCCAAAAGGATTTTGGTTCCTCTTTGGAAACTCATTAGGCAAGATTCTTATCTCTTTTAGGATGTGGACTAGATGACTTTTCCAAATCCCCGTTCCACTTTACATACCTATTTCTGGCTTTGCCAATACTTGACTAGATACTTTGGGGTGAGACTTTTGTTGAACTGATTTGACGATGGCTGGGTGATCAGTCTTCCTATATTTACAAAATAATCAAATGATGTTTACAAGGCATAGCAGATGGAGCCCCAAGCCTGAAGTCAGGAAGACCCAGTTTTTTTTTTCTCATTTCAAATCTTGCCTCAGATGCTTACTAGCTGAATGACCCTAGGCAAGACATTGAACCCCATTTGCCTCAGTTTCCTCATCTGTCAAATGAGCTGGAGAAAGAAATGTCAAAACATTCCAGCATCTCTTCCAAGAAGACCTCGAACTGGGCCATGAAGAGTTGGACAAGACTGAAACAAGTGAAAATTGAGTTTTTCAAACTGCTTTTTAAAGATAAATAAATGAAGTAAAGTAATCTGATGTCCTACAATAACAAGAATCTCCATTTAGGAAATATCATCATGGTGTGTTATGTAAACTGGAAAGGATGTTAGAGTCCATCATCTAGGAGTTCTTAAATTGGGTCCGTGAATTATTTTTTAAGACTACTTTCTTAACTGCATTCTAGGATAATGTTTCTTTTATACTCCTATATATTTCATTTTATAAATTAAAAAACATTGTTAAAGAAGGGGGCCATATGTTTCACCTAATTATCCAGAAGCAACCATGACCTATGGGAAAAAAAAAAGATCAAAAGAGGGCAGCTAAGTAGCTCAGTGAATTAAGAGCCAGGCCTAGAGATGAGAGGTCTTCTATTCAAATCTGGCCTCAGATACTTACTAGCTGTATGACCCTGGGCAAGTCACTGAATGCATATTGCCTAGCCCTTATTGTTCTTCTGCCTGGGAACCAATACACAATATTGGTTCCAAGATGAAAAGTAAGGGCTTAAAAAAAAAACAAAAACAAAACATCAAGAATCTCTGTTTATGGGCAGCTAGGCAGCACAGTGGATAAACCGCCAGTCCTGGACTTGGGAGGACCTGGGTTCAAATCTGGTCTCTGACACTTCCTAGCTGCCTGACTCTAATTCTGATTGCCTAGCCCTTACCACTCTTCTGACTTAGAAAATGATACTAAGACAAAAGGTAAGGGTTAAAAAAAAGGATCTTTGTCTACTCTAGCCCTCTCAAATTACAAATGAAGGAACCGAAGCCCAAGGAAGTTAAGTGACTTGCTCAAAGTCACATAGTCCTCCCCCCACCCCTTACCTTTGGGCCTCCTTATTCAATTCACCAAGAAGAACCCTCATCTGAGAGTGTGGAAAAGTTCAGGAGTCTCTCTCTGCCATATGGGTTTGTCCCTAAAGCTGTGAAGATAACAAAGAGATGTTTAAGCCAAGCAACTCTTTGGCATTCAAGTGAAGTTGGCAAGCAGTTAAACTGTTAACACAGCCTCCTCATCTCCATCCTCACTTGTTCTTTCCTCCCCCCACTAACCCTTTTGGAAAGGGATAGAGTCAAAAAGAAAAAAAAATTCATTGAGGTTATTCAAAGAGTTTTTTCTCTTGGATTATTTGCACAAGTCCTGTTCAAACAACCTTTGTCTAAACATCACCAGAAATCCAGACCCAGTCCTTTCAGATTCAAGGAAACTGCTCAGGAGGGGGGACATAAAAGGGGTAAAATGAGCTAGCGTGGGGGGCTGGAGAGAGAGCCAGAGCCAGAGCCAGAGAGACAAAGAGAGAGAGAGAGAGATACAAAGACAGAGAGAGAGACAGACACAGACAGATAGACAGACACAGAGAGACAAAGAGAGAGAGACAGAGACATACAGAGAGAGACAGAGAGACA
>NW_025357822.1:0-11045 GCF_016433145.1 Gracilinanus agilis
AAGTAAAATAGGGTAATTATATCACATAGCAATGTGGGGTGAGGTATGGAATTATTCCAATGGCTAGGAGGATGAGGACAGTGACATATAATAGTCAAGCCTTATACTCATCAGAATTTTCTCAGAGAGCAAATTTTTATCCCTGAATGCTTATAGCAGTAAGATAGAGAAAAACAAATTAATGAATTGGGCTTACAATTAAAAAAGAACTAGAAAAAGAACTAACTAAAAATCTCCAATTAAAGACTAACTTGAAAATTATATAAAAATTAAAGGTGAAATAAATAAAACTAAAAGTATAGGAACCATTAAGCTAATAAGTAAGAGTAGGAGCTGGATCTATAAAAAATTACCCAGATAGAGCATTGATTAATTTGATTTTAAAAAAGGAAAGAAGAGAATCAAATTATCATTAAAAAAATTAAAAGGTTAATTTCACATCCAATGAAGAGGAAATTAGAGCAATCATTAGGAGCTATTTTGCCTAACTATGACAATAAATCTGACAATCCAGGTGAAATGGATGAATATTTACAAAAAATATAAATTGCCTAGATTAAAAAAAAGAGGAAATAAAATTCTTAAATAATCCCATCTCAGAAAAAAGAAATTGAACAACTCAAAGAAAAAATCCCCAGGGCCAGATGGATTCACAAGTGAATGCAATCAATGAGTTAAAGAAAAATCAATCCCAATACTACATAAAGTATTTTACAAAATAAGCAAAAAAGGTATCCTACCAAATTCTTTTTATGACAAAAATATGGTGCTGATTCTTAAGCCAGGAAGACCAAAAATAGAGAAAGAAACATTATAGATCACTTTTCCTAGTGAATATTAATGCAAAAATCTTAAATAAAATACTAGCAGACTATTGCAATATATCACAAGGGTTACTGACTATCACCAGGTGGGGTTTATGCCAGGAATCCAAGACTGTTTTAATATTAGAAAAATGATCACTACAATTGACCATATCAGTAATCAAACCAACAGAAACCATATGATTATTTCAATAAATGTAGAAAAAGCTTCTGGCAAAATATAAAAACCATTTCTATTAAAGCACCAAAAAGCAGAGGAATAAAAGCACCCTGCCTTCAAATAAGTAGTATGTATTTAAAACAATGCACGTGTCATCTGCAATGGGGATGAATTAGATGCCTTTCCAATGAAATTAGGATTAATACCCATTATCATAACTATTAATTAATATTATATTAGAAATGCTAGCTTTAGCAATTAGAGAAAAAATTAATCGAAGGAACTATAGGTGGCAATAAGGAAACTAACGTATCACTCTGCAGATGATATGATGGTATACTTGGAAAATCCTAGAAAATCAACTAAAAACTAGTTGACATAATTAATAATGTTAGCAAAGTTGCATGACACAAAATAAACCCAAATAAAACATCTGCATTTCTACATATTTCCAACAAAGCTCAGCAGCAAGAGTTAGAAAGAGAAATCCCATTTAAAATCACTCTAGACAATATAAAATATCTGGGAATCTATTTGCCAAGACAAACAAAAGAATTATATGAACACAAAAACAAAACATCTTTTACACAAATAAAGTATTTCTAAACAATTTGAAAAAATATTAATTGTTCATGGTAGTCTGAGATAATATAATAAAAATGACGATTATGCCTAAATTAATTTAATTATTCAGTGCCAATCAAACTACCAAGAAACTATTTTATAGAAGTGGAAAAAGTAATGACAAAATTCAGAACAAAAGGTCAAGAATATCAGTGGAACTAATGAAAAGAAAAAGTGAAGAATGGTGGCCTAGCAGTACCAGACCTTAAACTGTGTTTTAAAGCCGTAATCATCAAAAAAATCTCATCCAAGCTAGGAAATCAAAGTGTAGATCAATGAAATAGATAAAGGGTTAAACGACCTCAGCAATATAGTGTTTGATAAACCCAAACATCCCAGCTTTGGGGATAAGAACTAATTATTAGACACAATCTTCTGGGAAAATTGGAAAACAGTATGGCAAAAAATAATTTTAGATCAGTATCTCACACCCTATACCAAGAATAGGTCAACATAAAGAGTGAGATCATAAGTAAATTAGGGGAAAAGAGAATAATTTACCTGACATGTCTATGGAGAAGGAAAGAATTTGTCACCAAATGAGACAGAGAACATTATAAGATGAAAAATGAATATTTTTGATTATATTAAATTAAAAAGGTTTTGTAGAAACAAAACTAAAGTCATCAATATTATAAGAGAAGTAAGAAACTGGAAAAAAAATAACAAATTTCTCTGATAAGTCTCATTTCTCAAATATATAAAGAACTAAGTTATATTTATAAGAATCCAAGTCATTCCAAATTAATAAATGGTCAGAAGATATGAATAGGCAGTTTGCAGATAAAGAAATTAAAGCTATTAATAATCATATGAAAAACTATTCTAAATCATTCTTGATTAAAGAAATACAAATTAAAACAACTCTGAGGTATCACCTCATACTTGTCAGTTTGGCCAAAATGACAGTAAAGGAAAATAATAAATATTGGCAGGGATCTGGCAAAATTGGGACAATGATGCATTGCTGGTGCAGTTGTGAACTAACTCAACCATTCTGGAGGGTAATTTGGAATTAAGCCCAAAGGGCTATAAAAGAATACATACCCTTTGACCCCAGTAATGGCACTACTAGGTCTGTATCCAAAATAGATTTTAAAAATAGGAAAGGATCAGCTTATATAAAAAAAAAATTATAACTGGTCCCTTTGTGATAGCAAAGAATTGGAACAAAAGAGATGTCCATAAATTAAGGAATGGATAAACAAATTGTGGCATATGATGGTGATACTATACTATTGTGCAATAAGAAATGATGAACAAAATCACTTTAGAAAGAGCTGGAAAGAACTCCATAAACCACTGCAAAGTGAAATAAGTAGAACCAGGAAAACATTACACACAGTTACAGAAATATTGTGGAACGATCAAATGTAATAGACTTTGTTACTAACAGCAATACAATGATCAAGAACAATTCTAAGGGACTTATGGGAAAGAAAGATATCCAACTCTAGAGAAAGAGGTAGTGGAGTAAGAATGCAAATAGAAGCATATGATTTATCACTTTTTATTTGGGTATATGTTTTGAAGCTTTGGTTTTATAAGATTAATCTCTTACAAAAATGAATACTATGGAAATTTTTTTATAATACATGTATAACTGTAAGATTTAAAATTAGGCTTGACTAAATATGAGAGTTACAAAAGTAAGATTGTGGTCACTGTTCATAAAATATTAACTCAAATCAAAAAAACTGTTAGCAGCTTTTGAGTAGAGATATGAAATATAGGAAAGAGGTAGGAAAAAAATTGCCTACCTACAAATACCCTAATCCTAGACTTCGAATGCAGATCTCAAAGCAAGTCTCCCTGGAATCCAAAGTATTAATTAGGAAGCTGAAATCCAGAGAGCCAGCAAATGCTGAAAAAACCCTGAGACTTTAGCATACATGAGCTTAAGACCACTGAGAATCTCACTAGAGCTCATGCTGAAGAGAGTGTCCCACCAAAGCACCAAATGAGAGAGGGTCTCCTTGCAGAAATACCAAGGAAACCATGAGTGAATCTTGTTCTTCATTCTCACCTTTTATAGTCCCTTTTTCCATGTCACTTCCTGTCTCTCTCCCACTTCATGGGAACCAATCACAGCCTCCCTTACCTAGCACTGCAGTGGGTGGGGGAGAGCAGTGCTTTTGGCCTTTGGGGTTGTGAACTAGTAAGTGACTTGTGAGCTCTCTTACTTAATGGTTAGCTAGGTATTAAGTAGGGGTACTTTAAGTTCTTGATTTGATTAAATTAAAGTTTGCTGATTGATTACACATAAAAAATAAACTAAGAGAGTCTAATTCTCTCTTCACAATAACCCAGATTGAATTGTTTGCCCACTCTGGGATGGGGGAGGGGAAAATGGGGGAGACAATTTGAATCATATAGCTTAGGAAAACTCATGTGGAAATTTATTAAAATTAAAAAAAATTAGAAATATAGAAACTATGCTAAGGGAGAGTTTGCTCTCACCTGAGACTGAGAACTCCCACAGGTTACCAAGGCTTTTCCCTTACCAAAAAAATTAACTTTTATTTATTTCATAAATATCTTGTATTAACTTATATTTGTATATTTTGTCCCACTGATAGAACGCCAGCTGCTTTAGGGAAGGAACTATTTCACTTTTATCTTTCTATATCTAGTGACTAACATAGTGCCTTACAAATGACAGGAATTTATTGTATGCTTATGATTGTTGATTGATCAATATTTCTTTGAAAGAGACTACTCCTTCCCCTAAAAAGTAAAATGATTTGTATGTATTTCATAGATTGTTTTATATCAAGGAGGGCACAGCTGAGGAAAAGTTGATATAAATTAGCACTTTTATGACTTGGCAAAGAGTCAAAGCTATCTTCACTCAACAACACAAAAAGAGATCTACCATCAGAGAATGTTATGACAATGCCATGATATTGACAGATGGGCTGTCTAGGGAAAATGTTTAGAAAACTATGGCATAGAAAGATATTTCATCTCTACATCATGGTGAGACTGGGATTTCAGTACCAATACTTCTGGCAATGCATTGCAATGAAAACATAATCTTTGGGATCTCTGTCTACCATGTGATAATAAAACCGCCTTTTTTCCTCAGTCTTTCAGATACAAACTGACACTAAAATTTCTAACGGAATTTTGAGTGATTTAAAGAAGAAAATAAAGAATCTCTTCCAAGGTAGTGAGATGATTCAGACATTCCTGTGCAATCTGTGTTGTACTGTTTTTTTTTTTTTTTTTTTTTTACCTGACACACTGAGCTCACAATTCTAGCCATATAGTAAGCCAAAGGACAGCTACCAAGCAAAGTTGTAAGGTAGTTGGAATCTCTCTATGGCATTTCATTCCAACAATTTGAGGGCAAGAGCTATTTTTGTATTTGTTTCCCCATTTCTGCCAATGAGGTAAATTTCAACCCATTCTCATTCTGTTTTATCAGTGTCTTTATCATGTCATAAATTTGCCACAAAGGGTTTACCCAACATAACATAACATGCTGGGACACTTGCATAACTACAAGCATTCATTGCTTAATAAATGTTTGTTGAATGAATGGTCTCTCCTCCCTTTTAAGTGTCCTCTCTTGACCCCAGGCTTCTTCTCACTCCAATCCAATGCACTGTGCTCAATAATTAAAGGTCTTTACCCTTAATTTACCAAAATAGGAGACTAAGATTTCAGAGAAGTAGACTAAAGAATATTTACATATAATTTTTCAGAAATATTTACATATAATAGGGAATTTTTTAAAAGTCCAAAATGACATAAAATTCCATAGGACTGAATTCACCATCATGGTTTTTCTGGTGTTAGACACACACTAGTGAGAAACTAAGAAACATCAAGCACTACTGTGAAAACCTCCATACCCTGACCTACTTGGCTCCTCATAAGATCAGCCCTCCCAAGTAGGCAGGGCCTGCATCCCACTATCTCAATCAAAGATCTTTTTATAAAATTTTTGTTTCTAATTTTCTACCCAGTAGCCAATGGGCCTATAGTGAGAAGGCCCTGAGGGACAGAACTCAACTTCAGAGCAAAAGTGGTAGAGAGGTTCCGAATGATTTCTTTTTATTGCTGAATTGGGCTTTCAAGCAATTACACCCAAAGAAAAAGCTTTGTACACTGAAATCTGTTCAGATCAGTGGAAATCATGAAACAAGATTAATCTCTGCTGGATACTTTATGGTTATTTAACAGATATGATTATTTTTGTATAAATTTGTATTGTCTTTCCCAATTTTGGTCCACTAGTATGGACATTTTATTTCAACCCTGCAGATAATAATAAGAGATTTAAACAGAAAGCAGGAAGAGAACTTCATTATGCTGAAGAGATTTAGCAACACTTTCAATGATTCTGAGCTGATCCCCACCCTCACAATCCCCTCCCATGCCAGCAGTAAAGCCCAACTTTTTCAAAACTAATCTTCGCAGTATTTGCTGGAAGACTCTATATCATGGAACACCAGACTCTTGGAATAATCAAAACCATAGCTGTGCCTAATAATGATGCAAAGATACCACGTGGGTAAAGAGGGATTAAAGTATATTGCCTCAGGATACTTGCACAAAAGAAATATATAAAAGACTTTGTAATTCCCCTGGATCTCTTCAAAGCTAAACTCATTTATTACCACCTACAGGAGGTCTTTGCAGATTTCCTTCATCCTTGGACTTTTTCCCATGAAAACCAAGAAAAATCAAACAAAAAAAGTCTTTAAATTTATCTTGTATTACTTATACACACTGGCTTCCTCCAATTAAATGTGAACTCCTCAACAGTCCATATCGTTTAATTTTGTATTATATCGCCAGGAGCCCAGTGACTAGCCCACTATAGAAATTTTTAAAATTCTTGTTCACTTACTTAAAAAGGATCTATGACTACATATTTATGACAAGTTCTCAGAGTCCCCCCAAAATTTATAAGATGAAAAATTACAGAAATGTTGTCCATTTACTTTCTCAGATACAGCTTCCTCACTAGAAATTCTCTTAACCAATGAAATCACAGGTCTGGAAAACTAGAACAATTGTCATGAAATAGGGCTAAGTGATAACAAATGAAAGGCTGTTCCATATGTATCCATGAAATGTCAAAAAGTCCAAAGGTCTCAATATATTAGGCAGGTCTTTAGGGAGCAGAAGGAAGGTAGGAATAAGAATGGCAGGTGAACTGAAACCGTGTTGTATTTGCCATTCATTCCATTTGATAAGTAGTAAGCTGGTGAAATAAATCCTTCAAAATATTGAAGCTTAGCATTATCCAAATTACATACTATCCTAAAGATAGGGTAGACAGTGAGACAGTATGGTTCTGAAGTCAGGAGAACCAAAAATGGGGCTTCAGTTCCTTCCTATGAAGCTTATTATGTGTATACAAGTCACTTTGCCTCAAAAGACCTCATTTTCACTTTATTTAGTCAGTTGGAATACTATGTTTTATTACAACCTTATACTGTTGATAATTGTGAAATGTCATTGTGATTTCAATTTCTTCATAAATAAAATGTGGGCAGATGACAACAGAGGAATGTATTTAAGTGCAATGCAAATTTTTTTAAATAAAATTTTATTTTTTAAATTAAAAAAATTACGAAATATTTTATTTTCTCCCTATTGTATGTAAAAGCAATTTTTAATATTAATTCTGTTTAAGTTTTGAGTTACAAATTCTCTCCTTTCTGATCCTCCTTTCTTCATTCCCTCCCTATCTCCCCCGCTCCCCGAAACAGTAAGCAATCTGATATAGATTTTACATGTTTAATCATGTAAGATGCTTTTCTATATTAGTCATTTTCTGGGACAGATCTCAAAGAGAAAAAAAAGAAAGAAAATGAAATATACTACATTTCAGTCTGCATTCAAACTTCAGCTTTTTCTTGGGGGGCAGAAGGCATTTTTCATCATGAATCTCTGGGATTGTTTTGAATCATAGCTGAGAATAACTAGATTATTCACAGTTGTTCATTAAGAAATATTGCTGTCACTGTGTACAATGTGTTCTGATTTTTCTCACTTCATATTGCATCAGTTCATGTAAGTTTTTCTAGACTTTTTCTGAAATCCTCCTCATCATTTATTATAGCACAATAGTATTCCATAATTATTATATACCATAATTTGTTTAGCCATTCCCAAATTGATAAACAATATCTCAATTTCTAATTATTTGTTATGGGGAACAACTAGGTGGTGCAGTGGATAGATAATTGGACCTAGAGATGGGACATCCTGGGTAGAAATCTGCCCTCAGACACTTCCTAACTGTTTGACTCTGGTCAAATCATTTAATCTCCATTGTCCAGCCCTTATTGCTCTTCTGCCTTGGAACCAATACACAGTATTGACTCTAAGATGAAAGATAATTATTTGAAAAAAATAATTCTCTGTTATGACTAAAAGAGCTACAGTAAATATTTTTATATAAATAGGTCCCTTTATCTTTTAAAAAATCTCTTTTGGATAAATGTCTAGTAATATATTGATGGGTAAAAGGCAATATAAAGGTGAAAAATTCTTTGACCATAGTTTCAAATTACTCTCAAGAATGGTTGGACAAGATCACAACCCCACCAACAGTATTAGTGTTCCAATTTTTCCATATGCCCTCCAACATTTATCATTTTCCTTTACTGTCATATTAGCCAATCTGATAGGTTTGAGATGGTACCTCAGAGTTGTTTCAATTTGCATTTCTCCAATCAAGAGTGATATAGAGCATTTTTTCATATGATTGTAAATGGCTTTTATTTCTTTATCACTAATCTGCATGTTCATATCCTTTGGCATTCATCAACTGGAGAATGACTTTTATTTTTATGAAATTGACTTGGTTCTCTATATGTTTGAGAAATTAGTCCTTTAATTAGATAATCATTATAAATTTCCTCCAGTTTTTTGCTTTCCTTCTAATCTTTGTTGCATTTGTTTGGTTTGTATAACAACTTTTTAATTTAATGTAATCAAAATCATCAATTTTACATTTTGCAATGCTCCCTATTTCTTGTTTGATTATAAATTCTTCCCTTATCCATAGATCTGACAGGTAGACTATTTTATGTACCTCTAATTTTTGTTTATAATATTCCACTTTATATTTAGGTCTTGTACCCATGTAGACTTTATCTTGGTAATCAGAGTGAGATATTAATCTATTCCTAGCTTCTGCCATACCATTTCACCCTTTTTCTAACAGTTTTTTTCAAACAGTGAATTCTTGTTCCAAAAGGGTGGTTATTTTGATTTATTGAACACTAAATTATAATAGTCATTTATTACTAGGTTTTATATGTAGAATCTATTGCACTGATCCACAACTCTACTTATCCCAAACCATCTTGTTTTGATGATTACTGCTTTGTAATACAGTTTGAGATCTGGTACTACTAGGGTACCTTCCTTCAAAAAAAAAATTCCTTTAATATTCTTGACCATTTTTTTTCTGGATGAATTTAGTTAATATTTCTTCTAGTTTTATTAAATAATTGTGGAACCATTTGATTGGTATGGCTTTGAATAAGTAAATGAGTTTAGGTAAATTAGTAATTTTATTACTATATTTGCTCAACTTACCCTGAGTACTTGATATTTTTCCAATTGCTTAGATTTGACTTTGTGTGAAAACTGTTTTGTTATTAAATTCATATGGTTCCTGGGTTTTCCTTCTCTCAGCCCCATATCACCTTTTTCTTGTCCCTGTCCATTTTTATTTCCATATATGGTAAGGTAGATTTATTTGTCCAATTGAATATGTATGCTATTCCCTCTTTGAGCCAAATGTAATGAGAGTAAGGTTCAAGAATTGCCCACCACTCCTCCCTTCTTCTCCTTCTCTTTTCCACATCTTTCATTTGAGATAATTTGCCACACTCAATGTCTCCTTTTGCTCTTCTCCCAGTGTAGTGCTCTTTCTCAAGTCTTAATTTTTTAGAACATTAAATTATTCTAGTTAATTCACACCTATATCCGCTCACTATGTATATTCTGTTTTTTTACATTATTTTTCATTTTGAATATTTTCTCCTAGTTACATATTTCATGTTCTTTTCTTCTCCCCCAACCCCCCCAAACCCCCCTTAGCTGATACACAATACCACTAGGTTTTACATGTATCATTGATGAAGACCTAATTCCATTTTATTGATAATTGGACTAGAGTTATCATTTAGTGTCTACATACCCAATAATATCCCCAATAGCCCATGTGTTCAAGCAGTTGTTTTTCTTCTGTGTTTTTACTCCCACAATTCTTCTTCTGAATTATGGCTAGTTTTCTTTCTTATAAGTCCCTCAGCCTTGCTCTGGATCCTTGCATTGCTGCTAGTATAAAAGTCTGTGTACCACAGTGAATCAGTCTCTGTGTACAATGTTCTCCTAGATCTGCTCCTTTCACTCTGCATCAATTCCTGGAGGTCATTCCAGTTCACATGGAGTTCCTCCAGTTCTTTATTCCTTTGAGCACAATAGTATTCCATCACCAACAGATACCACAATTTGTTCAGCCATTCCCTAGTCGAAGGACATTCTCTTATTTTCCAATTTTTTGTCACCACAAAGAGTGCGGCTTTAAATATTTTTGTACAAGTTTTTTTCCTTGTTATTTCTTTGGGATATAATCCAAGCAGTGCTATGGCTGGATCAAAAAGTAGATAGTCTTTTAAAGCCCTTTGAGCATAGTTCCAAATTGCCAGCCAGAATGGTTGGATCAGTTCACAACTCCACCAGCAATGCTTTAATGTCCCAATTTTGCCACATCCCCTCCAATATTCATTACTCTCCTTTTCTGTCATTTTAGCCAATCTGCTAGGTGGGAGGTGATACCTCAGAGTTGTTTTGAATTGCATTTATCTAATTATTAGAGATTTAGAACACTTTCTCATGTGCTTATTGATGGTTTTGATTTCTTTATCTGAGAATTGCCTATTCATGTCCCTTGCCAATTTATCGATTGGGAGATGTCTTGGTTTTTTGTACAGTTGATTTAGCTCCTTGCATATTTGAGTGATTAGACCTTTATCTGAGTTTTTTGTTATAAAGATTTTTTCCCAGTTTGTTGTTTCCCTTCTAATTTTGATAGCATTGGTTTTGTTTGTACAAAACCTTTTTAGTTTAATGTAGTCAAAATTATTTATTTTATATTTTGTGATTTTTTTCTAACTCTTACTTAGTTTTAAAATCTTTCCCTTCCCATAGATATGACAAGTATACTATTCTTTTTAATTGTCCTAATTTTTGATAAATTTCCTAAGAATTACAACATTATCTTACTGCGTGAGAATATAAACAGCAAAAACTTACTGAATTCCTTTCTTATGCTTCTCTTTATTCTTCTATTTAAGTGTTCGATTTTTCTATACAATTCTCATCTTTTCATGAAGAATGTTCGAAAATTCTCAATTTCATTTCATTAAATATCCGTTCTTTTCCCTGAGGAAATTATA
>NW_025357823.1:0-1440 GCF_016433145.1 Gracilinanus agilis
TTTCAGGGACAGACATGGGAAATGGAATGCTGTGTCCTGGGAGCAAGTAGAAGGGTTTTCACTGGAGTTTAGCATGTTTGGGGGAGTTTTGCCAAATTGGTCCAGGACATCAAAGAGGGTTAGGAGCCTCAAGTTGAAATGGGTAATTTAATTGTTATACTTATGTTGATTTTTGAGATGCCTATGGTATATCTGAGTAAAAATGTCCATCAGACAATTTGAAGACATGAAGCTATAGGTAAGGGGAATCCTTTGCCTAGTGATGGTATCTAAATCCATCAGAGTAACTGAGATCACCTAGAGGGAATGGGGAGAGAAAGGAGTGGAGGAGTCCCAGAGTTGATTGGGTTAACAGGACTGGGAGGGTGCAGAGTCTGAGGGTTACTCTGGTGTGAGACTAGCAGCTTGTCTCAGTTGGGAAGATGCTAGACCTGGCCAGGTTCTGTTTTCCTGGAGTTGATGGTTGGATGAGATAAAGCTTGGCCTGGTTGGTGCTGGCTAGATATAGAAGGCTGAGGGTAAGTTCAGCAATAGTTATAAATAAAACACACATTGCTACATTTGAGCACTCCCCTCTCCTCCCTCCCATCTATGTAGGTGCCCTCTGCAGCTATAAGACACCTGGCTGATACACAGCAGTTCTTTAATGAATGAGACTCTTTTCTGACTTGGAAAGCAGGAAGTCATTTGTTGTCAGTTCTAGGATGCTGGCCTTTTGTCCATGTTTACAGATGACCTGACCTGACCAAAGGAAGCAAGTGGTGATTTCCAGGTTGATAAGATTGTTTATACTCTGGCTACAGCAGGTACAAAATACAGAAATCTCTGCTAGATATAGCCAATCAAATGAATAAGTGGATCCTGCCTAAATTATGGCACCGTGGAAATAATATTTTAGGGATTGAGGGGAAAAGGCCTCGATCATAGTAATTAGTCATTTCAGGAGGTGAGCAGGGGAAATGCAGGGTGCAGTCCAATATCTTATCCATATGGAAGCAGGAACCCTGGAAGAAGAGACCCAGGTCCTGATTCCATGATATCCAGCTACCATTATGAAGATGACAAGTCCCTTCCCTTGCCTGAAATTCTGGTTCTGTCTTATGTAAAATGAGGTCCTGGGAATAGATGACCTTTAAGGCCTTTTTAGCAATAACCTTTCATTTTGGTCTTGCCCTGTGATTTCTTTGAGTAAAGGAATGTTCTGCATGAAAACTCTTTCCACTAGGGCAAATATGTAAAACTCAGACTTGTATTTGGCCCTGAGAGATTTATCTTCTAGTATGAATTTTGAGGTTGGCCTTGAAACTAGGTCTTCCTGACTCAGCAGCTGCCCTTTTTTAGCTTTCCGGAACTTTGTGGGTAGAGCATTGGATTTAAAGTCTAAAAGACTTAGGATTGATTTCTTTCTACAGCATTTACTTGTGACTTTGGTAGGTTACT
>NW_025357824.1:0-2452 GCF_016433145.1 Gracilinanus agilis
GTATATATATATATATAAAATAAATATAATACTTATGAGCCCTTACTGGTGTGTTCCCTTTTTCATTACTATATTATTAATCAATTTATAGCAATTAATCAGTGAGATGTAATTAACTTTTAGAAATGCATTTTTACTAGAGTAGTAAATATAAAACAAAAAAAGTCATACTTTTCCATCAATACATATAAATTCCCAGGGACTTGAGTTTAGAAAGCCTGTGGAGCAACAGGGAGGGAAATCAACAACTATTAGTCTCTGGAAGATCTTTTCTCACTCTTATGGGTTCTTCATGACCTTCATGGGTTCCTCCTAGATCTGAGTTCTTGTTGGGCTCCTTGTAGAGGGCTGAAGCTGTTATTCTTTGGTCTTAGTTTACCATTAAGTCTCTATACAGAACCTGCTCTCAGCCAGTGCTGCTCCAGGTACAATCTTTGGATGCCAATGCGGGTTCTTTTGTTCTTTCAAAGTTCACCAAGTGAATCAACCTGAACTCTAAGGAAAGTGAGAGGACTCATATGTGGACAAACATTTCCCTTTCAAGGACTTAGCTGGGGAGAGGCAGGGCAGAGAAATTGTAGGAGAAAAGGTTGAAAAGCTTCTCTAAGAACCAATGCCCTCAAGTGATTGATCTTACCTACAAATGTTTCAATTAGTATATATTCTGGTGGCCCTAATAAATTTCTTGTTTGGAATTTTAAAATGAAATGTCGGATAGACACAGCTATTTTTGGAACACTTCTCTGGTGGAGTACCACATCTTATTCCTTCCACTGATGTAAGAACAGGAAGCTGATTATGAAGGAAAACATAACTCCCCCTTTCTCTAAATTCTCTTAAGTGGTTCTAGAGTGCTTATTCTTGTAGATAAGGAAAGTCAGTCTATTTGTCCCTCTAGTATCCATTCTAGAGATCCAAGATCCTTACCATTCCTGCTCTCATTTTGGACCTTGGGTACTCCCAACACCTCCACTTCTCACTTCTATAGCAATGATCAGCCTACCAGGAGAGATATCATTTGAAAAACTGCTTCAAGGAACCAATTCTACTTTCTTGTTGCCTCCAATGTAACTAAAACTAATTGTATTTTATTATCAAGTTTTTAACTTGGGGTTTGTAGCATTTTGTTTGTGAAAAGAATTATAATTATGTTTCAATTTAATTGGTTTCATTTGTAATCCTATTTATTTATTGCATACATTTAAAAACATTATTCTGAGGAGCCAGTAGGCTTTACTAGACCACCAAATCTCAAATCAAATCCTTTCCTCTGCTGTCATTTTCCCCTTTTACTTGGATTCCTTGAGGATTTAGAAATTCAGCTGTAATGTAAGACCTTCATATTTTTAAAATAATTTGTTATCAGAACTAAAATTGCATGTCTCAGTGTGTGCATTAGTGTATTTATGTTTTCAAAGGCAAAGAGAAAATACACAATGTTAGAAAATAAGATATAAAAATCATTTTGCAAGTTACAGATGTCCTGATAACTCCTGAGTGGTGTAACTATGTAAGGTCATCTCTAATGAGTGAAAATATTTCTGATTTCACACTTCCCACATCCTGTACTCTGTTTATAAGAATTACTTAAGATGTTTTAGGATTTTTATTTTTGGTGTGAGCTTACTTAACTTGCTCAGAGCTGAATCTTACCGTTTGGTTTTTCTAAGCTTTTGTTTGGCAGTGGGGATCTTTGGCACCATTTCGAAAATAATAACAGAAAAGACATAAGTTCCCAGTAACTCTGAAAAGACATGATGAGCCCTGTTGATTTAATTTTCTATCATTTTAGAACAAAATAAACCTTCATTTTCACCTTTCTGGATTTTTCTAATTGGAGAAAAACACATTTCTCTTTATTTTTTTTAAGAGGGAGTCAAATAAATATATAATGATCATTTCTCATTAGTTGATGATGAGCTCTCCTTAATGGAGGTTCAAAAGGGAGATAGGAAATCTCATTTAAATGATATGCTACAATAGATCAAATACATATAATTATACAACTTGATAAAAATTGAGGTGAATATGAGATACCAACATCTTGGGTATTTATTGACCACATCAAAACATGATTCAGCAGAACACAATGTCACCTTAGTGATTGTCCTTCCAGAAGAGGTAGATTTCCTTAACAACTCTCTAATTACTGATATCAGGAAAGGCTTAAAACAGGAAAAGCCTCTTACATGAAGGTTTTAGTGCTATCATGGAGGATGTACAGCAGGATGTCTAGATCAAATGGAGAAGGGATTTACCAAAGATGGTAAAGGATGATAAAGGTACAGGGAAATATATAGGTGAACAATACTTTTTTCCATCTATGAAATATAGTTGGATGGATAGCATGCAGAGTTGATATATATGTGTGTGCATATGTATATATATAAGTTTATATATCTAAGTTTATATATATGTATATATATACATACATATATATATATATATATAT
>NW_025357825.1:0-6554 GCF_016433145.1 Gracilinanus agilis
ATATATATATAGCTTGCCACTCATTATGAAAGGACTTTTGGAAAGTATCATCAGAAGTATGGCATTAAAATTATATGGCAGAAAGTGAATAAATTTGCATTTTCTCCCAGGTGGCTAATTTGTATAGAGCACTGTTTTCATAAAATGTTAGTAATATATTAATAAGATCTCAGTGTTGATTCACTTCAGAAGGAGAGGCCTTTAGTGATTGGTCTTGCCAGTGAAAATACTACTCGTTCTATCTGTATATGATTTTCCGTCTCGGAAGTTGGCATATTTGATCCTTTATTTTTCTCTTTTTGCAGTCTATTGAACAAAGACACTGACTCACAGAAAAATTAAATGAATGTGTGTCAAATCTGGGAATATTATTCAAGAATATTGACTTCCAAAATCGTCTTCTTTTAAATGTGAGGTACTTCTTTGAACATGAATAAAGCTGGGAGCAAAATGGATGTTCATTATTTGGAGAATAACTAAACAAATTGTGATACATAAATGTAATGAACTATATTGAGATATTAAAAAACAATGACAAACCTGAGAAATTCAGAGACTTAGGAAGACTTGTTTAAAGCGATGCCTTCTCGAGGAAATCACAGTAAATATAATAATGTAAACGGTTATTTTTAAAAAGCATATGTGATTTCATCAATCTAAAAAATTCTTGGTGAGGAAACACCAGAGAGTTGCCAAAAGGCACAGAAAGGTAAAATTTCTAGCAGGTCACAGAGGCAGGCCCATTCAAAATGATAACAGTTCTAAAACACAGTCTAAAACTGATCATTGTGGTGAACAATCTTTGCTCCAGGATGCAAAAATGAAACATATCAATTGACTCAGCAGAGAAGTGGGGGGTTACAGGTGCTAGATGTGGCATATTCAGTTAGACATGGATACTTTTTTGGATGATTTTGCTTAAACATTTTGTTTTTTTTTTGTTACAAAAGCAGGGAAGGAGTAAAAAGGAATTATTTGTGTGAGAATAAAAGGCAAAAATAAAACTTTTTTTAAAAGAGGAAATTACCAATAAATAAACCTTCTAGAAATAAGACAAAAAGTAAATAAGTGCCAGCTACTATATTAAATGTAACATTATTATTGTCTATGTCATTAGTTCCAAACATTATTGTGTTTGGCCAGAGGCTATTACAAAAATTAGTTATACATGACCAAAGACAAAGCTTAACCATGACACCAAAATGAAAGTCAGAAAAGTAGTTTTATGTACCCGTTTTAATTATAGGCAAGAGAAAAAAATGTAACAAAGAAGAAAATAATGTGGTGAGTCAATACAGTCTGTACAAAAATCTTTCTCCTTTGTCATCTTTCTCTCAGCTTGTAGGGTGTTACAGTAAATAATTAGAGGCAGAGAAAATTCTAAACCAGTTTATATGAACATTGTTAAAGGAAATCAAGGTGAAAACAGACAAACATAAAAATAACCAAGGAAGCACGAAGAAATCTAGTTAATTATAGAGTTGCTTTTAAAAGACGTTTTTTTTTTTCCCCTTTGAGAAACAGAATTTTTGTTTGATAATTAACAGACCCACATGGCCCATTACATACTCAGAATCTGAAGGTATTGATTTGTCTATCTATTGCTGCCACACTTGCTCTTTTCGGGTCCTCTTCCCCTGAGGGTTTTGCTGATTTCATAATTGAGGTGTGGGGAGTGAAAGGGGGGAAGTTACCAAAGAGGACCTGCCATGATTTCTTCTATTCTGAGGGGGTCCGATGTGACTCCTGTAATTTTCCAGCCTCTCTGTTTTCTTTTATTATTTCCAAAAGAGTGAAATGACACATCAGGGAACAGTAAGAATAACAAGAGCTCTCAGACACACAGAATAAGCCATACTTACCCAAACAAATACTGTATCACTGGGGATTTTTTTTTCTTTCTTATTCTTATAAAAGAAATCCTGACTGACTATCCAGCTCCCCTAAGGTGTGGTTAATTGAAAACACTACAGAAAGAACATTTTATATAATTATGGGCCCAATTCATAGTGCAGAAGCACCCCAGGCTGCTGTGAATCAGCCCTTGAAGAGAGTCTTCCAGTTTCAAATATCTCCTTTGCTCAGCAAAGGAATGTTGACTCTGAGCAGCCCCTTTGCTCTGAAGACCTCCTTCCCTTAGTAGAGGGACGGGGTACCGCTCACTCTGATTCTGCCATGTTCTCTCCTAGTGGTGATCACTACAAAGGGATAGGCGAAGGAGGCCTAAATTTTGAAAGATGCTTAGCAATAAATTCTGTCAATGTGAGAGTTGGGGGGAAGGGGAGGCTTTAAAGACCAAGTTAAATAGGGATCAGTCGGGAGCATGTTGGTGTCATTCAAAGGAGAAAGGCCTCTCGCTGGCAGGTGTTCAGATAGGCAAAGGGCAGTTTGCTTAGCTTCTAGCTACACTGAGAGTTAGATGTGACAAACAGATTCTAAGAGCACTTAGGACAAATAGGTAAATAAATACAAGTCAACAATTCAAATCTCACAGAGAGGTTTAAACGTAAGGTAACAAAAGAAAGATGAAAGAGCAGATGGTGTATTCAGGAATAGAATTATAATGGACTTGAGACAAAAATGTAGGGTTTTTCCCTAATGCTCTCCATCACTGCATTTCTGGCATTTTTTATAAATCAATTTCTATTTTGGTAGAGAGATCACAAATTGCAAATCTGGGTTCTTCTGTCCAGCACATAAGCAAGGAGTTCCAAGAACTCTTCAAAAGCACTTAAGACAAGATAAGGATAGTCAGATCTAAGTTAATTTTGATGATTTGATACCCTTTTATGGCACAGAAAATGAAAGGGTATAGTGGAGGAAGGCTGGTTTTGAATTAGAAGTCCTGGGTTTGAATTCTAACCCTATCATTTAGAACTTTTGTGACTCTAGTCAAATCAGTTTCCCCTTTCGGCCTCAGTTTCTTAATCTGTTAAATGAAAGTATTGAACTTTAAGTCCTTTCTTTAAGTCCTATCTTGCTCTAAATTTATGATGTTCCTGACCCCCTCCAATAATGTACTTGTTTCATTCTCTTTGCTAGGACCAGTCAGCACAAGTGGCCTGGGGACTATGTGAACAGGTCTCCCTCCCCCACCTCCCCCTTTTCAACAAGTTCAACAAACAGTTGGTCAGGGAAGGGCTAACAATTGTCCTTTGCAATTGGAGGCCAGTTTTATTCTGGCAACCTGGCAATGAAAAAAAAATCTTTTAATCCAAATGGAGTCAAGAAATCTTCATTCTTTAAACAGTTGTAGCTTCTGAATTCAGGGAATTTAAAGCAGGGAATAAAGTTGCCTATCTCAGTTTATAGTTTCATGGCTCCCCACCCCATCCCTGATCCTTGATTGGGGAAGATCTGAAAAGACTGCTAAGCCAAAGTTCCCATGTGTTGCCTGTTTGTATTACAACTGGGACTTCACCATGAGGACGAGAGATTTATCCTTGACACCTGGTGCAAATCAGAAGAATAATAATATCCCAAACTGGAAGTCAGTCAACGTGACTCCTTCCATCTCTCAGAATCTATATCGGGGCTGTGCTCACACCACCCTCGGCTACGGTTTAACTTCCCTGGAAAGGAATGAATTTTCAACGTCCTCATATTGCTTTTGCCTAGACTAAGGCTTATTTCATTTGGGGCCAAAAGCCTGAACAATCATTTGATTCTTTGTGTTAGGCAGGCTGTTCATGGTCATTCTGAAGTTTTACCGGTTCATAACCTCTGTCATCAGAAGCTCCAGTTTTCTAAGAGAAAGAATCTAAGTGAACAGGCATTAATCTGTTCATATTATCAGTTCCCGGCTGTCCATGCTTTCATCCTCTTCTCTCCCACACATGCCCTTATTGCTCTGCTACTCACCCACCAATGAAGGTCTGTCAGTGGCAGTGAGAGGTCGACATCAAAGTACTTTGCATCTAGCAGCTTGCCTCTAAGGCTGGCATTATAGGGAGGAGTGGAGAGTGAGAGAGACCAAGAGACGGTAAAGGAGCCAGGGAGAGGGAGAGGCAGAAGCCCAGGAGTCCAATGAATGGCCCTCTCATATAGAAAGAGACCAAAGAATAGAACAAAACCTTCCATTCTGCCACCCTTTATAATACTCCTGGGCCCACTGGGCGTATGTGGTGCACAGCTGAGTTTGAACTGCATTAGCACTCTTTCAGTTTACAAACAAGGGGCCTAATTTAGAAGAAAAATCTCCTATCTGATTATTTCTTTGTGTTTACCCATGTGGAAAAAAATGTCTGTACAGAGACAGGACTATTGAGGTGGCTTATTAACTTTGCAGTCTGTATCACGATTGTGAAGGGCAACTGGGAAATCATTATTTATCTATAATTTCTAGGCTATATATATATATATATATAGAGAGAGAGAGAGAGAGAGAGAGATAGATAGATAGAAAGATATACACACACATATATATGCAAAAATGTATATACATTTATTTATACATGTAGGCATTGCTACATGTCAGCAAAATGAAAAATATTAAGCATATCTTATTTTCACTATGTCTATTATGTCTACTTGACTTGCTCTCATAATGTAATAAATGGTCCCTGTTTGTGATAAAATACATCTCTTTCTCTTTCATTTTTATCTATACCATGGTTGGAAAGACCTCTACTAGTAACTGATGGACAGTTGCTCTACATAGTTGCTGGAAATACATTAAAATTCCCAAAGTGGTCAAAGAATTTAAGCTGAGATGGACTTTTGCTTTTGTTTCAAATGAGACTTATGCTTCATGGATGGTGGGTCTCCTTTTCCCAAGAAACCATGAACTGAAAGGGTTTTGGAGGACATGGAACATACTTTAGAGACAGTGATGCAAGGTGGTGGGGTGGTCAAATTCTTCTGGAAATTTTCTAATCTATGAGAGCATGATAGCTGTCTAGGAATGGAGGAAGGGAGAAGTTTAGAATGAAGGAAATGCAGCCTGCAGAAATAAATATTTTTTTTAAAAAATGTATGCCCTGCCATGACAATTACAATTGCTAGGATTTATGTTTATTTTTAAGGTTTTTGGAAGACTTTACATATGTTGTCTCATTTGATTCTTGGAACAACCCAGTAAGATATATACTATTTTATCCCCATTGAAGAGAATTTGAGATTTGTGATTTGCTTAGTTACAAAACATAATGTCTGAGGCAAGATTTGAACTCAGGTCTCCCTAGTTAAAGGCTTTATCCACTGTATCACCTAGTTAGTAATAATAGCTTATATTTTAATATAGTACTTTAGAGTGCCATATTATTTTGCATGTTATCTCATTTTATCCTAATAATGGCTCTGGAAGGTAAGTGTTATTATTAGTCCCATTTTATAAATGAGAAAATAGAGGATGAGAGGCTAAATGTGTCCACTGTCCTGTCCAACAGGACTTGAACTCTAGTTTTCATAATTTCAGGTCCAGCATTCTATCATCTATAAAAGGGGAATTCATGGTTATCAGATCAGTGTTGTGTTAAGGGGAAATGGGTAAATCTTAGAATTTAGTTTAAGCATTGTTCAAGCATTCTCTCCAACTGCTCTTAACATTTTTCCTTCTCAACCCCAGGAAGAATTCTAACAGTGAAAGTCTGTACTACTGAAGAGGATTACTAAGTTTATGGATTCTCATTTAAGAGGTCTTTGAAAATAGTAAGCACTTTCAACTACCTGGGGTGATCTAAGTATGTATTTTCCTGATTTTAAGGTAGTAGACAAGATCTCCTCAATATTCTTTCTATGTTTCATGATTTTCATGGATTAATCTCTAATCTTTAATGAATTATTTTACTCAATTTTTATTTTTAAAAAGTGTTAAAGAGATAATGCTTGATTGTCTTTTACAAGCCAACATCCTTCACTACACTTATGTTTCTAATAATAGCAATGGTAATCATCATAACAAACTGTTATTTTTATTGACAAGACCAGAAAGCTTTTATTTTTAGCCATGTAAATTTATGTTAAGGGTTGGTTTTGAAATTACCTGAGAACTTAGTTTTTTCTAATTATATAATGAATTGTGACCTAATAGTGTTTCCCTTTCAGATTTGTATCTGGAAGGAATCCTTATATATAAGTAGAATCCATATCTTTTTAAAAAAATATATATCTTTTGAAGGATTCTTTCTTGTACATTTACACATGTGTTTACAACCTAGTGCTTAGTTATGAATTCAAGTGAATCAAGGTTGGAAGGATTCTCTCCCATAAACTCAGGAGACTCATTGTCACATCTAAGAAATTTGTCTCATACTTTAGAGAAAACTTTGAGTCCATTCATTATAAGAGCTTTCTTCTATCTGCCTCTGTGTCTGCCAGCCTCTTGACATTTTCTCAAATAATTCTTCCTTTAGGTTATTCTCTGACAAAGGAATAATTCTTCTCTTTATCAACGTAAAATATTCTACATATACACTTCATCTCCTTTAATACTATACTCTTAATTTTGTTGTCCCTCATAATGTTTCCTCTTTAAATTTCATTTTTTCCTATCTACTAGTTCTTTGTCTCCTGCTTACAAATATGCCCACATCTCTTCCATAATTCTCCTTCTT
>NW_025357826.1:0-5962 GCF_016433145.1 Gracilinanus agilis
GCTTGTCTTCCTAAGATGTGTTTAATATAATAATATTTATATACTTAATATAATAATATAGTTCTTATATACTTAAGTATGCATATTTATTACAAGGGTTTTGGTTTTAATTTATTGTTCAGTGGGGAAAAGTGAGACAGAAAATGTTTATTAATTTATAAAAATATCTAAAAAAAGAAAAAAGAATATGAACTCTCCTTTTCTTTGGCTCTCTTTTAAGCTCAGCTTGAATTAAAGGGTAGAACTGCATAATAAAGCATTAGACTAGAGATCAGGAAGACAGGTTCAAGTTTCACTTCAGATACTTACTAAATGTGTGACCCTAGGCAAGTCATATTTATATTTTCATATTTTATTTATTCCATATCTCATTTATTTATTTCAAATTTCATATTTATAAAATCATGGTGGGGGTGGACTAGCTCTAAGTTTATAATCCTATGAGCAAATATGTCTCATGTCTTTGAGAGGGAAAATTAATTCTCTCTTTCAAGTTGTACACATAATAACTAAGTGGGATAATATTAATGACCACACTAAGGATCATTCTAACCTTGGTTTTGTGGACCAAGAATTAAACATTTTTAAAAACTTGGATGCTTGAATCATCTGACCCAATAGAGAATGAAATTGGCACGACAACCAGAATTCTCATTGGGAAATTTTAGATTGAAGTCCCAAAGTCTTCTTGTACACATGCCATTCCCTTTAATTATTTTGGAGACTATCAAACATTACAGATATTTTCTCTCTGGTGTGCTCTCTTTAAAAAGAACTTCAAAGGGGAATACGGAGAACCACTGCCATATATGAATGGATCATTTTTTCAGCCCCAGCAGGAGCATCTGTGATGTTCTAGACAAGAGGAGGTCCATGACTTTGTTAGCAACAGGAAACCATCATCAGGAACCTTCCTGTGCAGACAGAGCCAGGCCCTCTAAATCAATGTTGTCAGCCATTTTATTTGTAAAGACAAACGTTTCATCCTTGCAGGCAGGTACATGTCCTGTTATCCTGCTTGTTCTTTGGAAAGTTCGTATTACACTGTCATATGAGAACTCATTTGTATCCCAGATGTTATTTTTGAATACAGAAGTTATTTCAGCCAGCAAGACTTCAAGCTATTTGCTAAGGGAGTTGGCTATGGGAAAACCAAGGAGGAAAGAGGAAGTTCTGAAAGCAATGGAATGACAACCAAAAATGCCTCTTTATTTCATGGAGGAGAAGGCAGGGCATGTGAGTGAATAAATGCAGCTTTTATTTAAACACTCAGGATGTACAAAGCACTGTCTTAAATGTTGGAGATCCCACCAGAGAGGCAAGATTGTTTTCAAGAAGCTCCCATTTTAATGGGGGAGACAAAACCCTATTGGTCATATGTGAAAAGAAAGAGGGAGGAAAGGAGACAGGACCAAGAGAAGGAATGATGGAAGGAAGGAAAAGAGAAATGAATGAATGAAATAGAGAAAGGAGGAAACAGGGACATGAAAAGAGAACGAGGAAGGGAGAAAGTAAAGAAGAACAAAGAATACAAGAAAGAAAGGGTGGGAGGGAAGAGTTAGAGGCAACTTGTGAAGCTTAACACTAACCTATCTTGGTACCCTAAGACTGACTTAAAAATTTAAAAGGGGAAAATTTCAAGAGTTTGATAATAGTCCATTCTCTGATTGAATTTGGTTACAATTCATCCTTACTCTTATGAATGAAGAGCAAAGAGAGTGTTTATCTGTTAACAACCTACTAAAGATGGGGGTGGGGGGGGACACATACTCTGGGGGGATACCAAAGATCCTGTGTCTCCCTGGCACCCAGAGAAGCTTTCCTCTTGTCCCACTAGACTCAAAGAGTCCAGAAGACCCTCTGACCCAGACAGAGGTCAGAATTCACCATATCAGAGGGATTCAGAAAAGTGGTATCACAAATAGCTTAACAGCACTTGAGAAAGAGGTCACTTTGGCTAAAAATTCAGAGCAAGAAATTGTTTGAGAAGAAGGCTCCAGAAGCTCATTGGAGGTTTGGTGAGGGAATGGCCAGCCACATAGGGTTAGAGGCCTTTTTTTTCTCCAACCCACTTTTAAAATTTATTTAATAAATAATTATAATATAGCTTACAGTCTCCAGAGAATTTTAATCTTAACAAACTCTAACACTAGCCCTCCCATAGTTCAAATTTGATATGGGGACAAAAAGAGGCACTCACAAGTCAAGGAACAGTTAAGAAGAGGAGCATTACTTTGCCTTGGGTCAGCAGTAATATTTGACAGTGATGCATAGTGCACTTTAACCCTGTTTCCATATAGAAATGGTTTTGGTCAGTAGAGTATGATGGGTGATTATTATAATCTTCTAAAATCCACTAAGTTAGAGGGTCTCCAATTTCACCTGAATGGGAATTTTTATGCCTTTAGGACAATAAGAAGCCAAACCAGGGAAACAGGGACCAATTGGGTCCCAGAGACAACTTTGTCTCTTTTAAGCGAATACTAATTTCTGTAGCAAAAATGAAGGAAGAGAAGTGAGCCTATCTATGTTTTTATTTTTTAATTTAATTTTTCTATCTCAACATTTTTATTTAATTAATTAATTTAGAACATTTCCCCATGGTTATAGGATTCATGTTCTATCCCTCCCTTCCTTCCACTCCCTCCCATGGCTGACACACAATTCCACTGGGTTTTACATGTGTCATTAATCAAGACTTATTTCTATATTATTGATATTTGCACTAGGGTTGAGCCTATCTATGTTGTAGGGAAATCCAACTAGATATCAGGCCTATCCCCAGAGGAAAAGAAAAAAGGGAAGAAAAGACAAAGAAAGTAGAAAGAAAAATTCCTGATATGAAGCCTTTTTAATTTTCTTTTTTTAAATTTTCTTTTTATTGTCATGCAAAACACACTTTCATATTGGTCACTGTTATAAAAGCACACTCATACAGTACCAAAACTCCTAAATAAAACCATAAATACACGGATGTGAAAGATAGTCTGCTTTGCCCTGCATCAATCTGACTCCAACAGTTCTTTTCTTGGAAATAGATAGCATTCCATGTCATAAGTCTTTTTTTTTTTTTTTAACCCTTACCTTCCTTCTTAAAGTCAATATTGTATCTTGGTTCTTTTTTTTTTTTTTTTTTTTTTGAATATTTTCCCATAATTACATGTTTCATGTTTGTATATTGGTTCTAGGGCCAAAGAGTGGTAAGGGCAATGGAAGTTAAGTGATTTGCCCAGGGTCTTAAGGCTAGAAAGTGTCTGAGGTCAGATTTGAACCTAGGACCTCCCATCTCCAGGCCTAACTCTCAATCCACTGAGCTACCTAGACATCCTCCATCAAAAGTCTTTCAGGATTGTCCCAGATCATTGTGTTGCTGATCTTTCAGGATTGTCCCAGATCACTGTGTTACTAAGAGTAGCCAAGTTTTCACAGTTGATTAGCTCATAATATTGCTGTTACTGTGTACAATGTTCACTCAGTTCTGCTTATTTTGCTCTGCGTCAGTTAATGCAGATCTTTCCAACTTTTTCTGAAATTATCTTGTTTATCATTTCTTATAGTGCCTTTCAAATTTTCTCCCCATTGATCTTGATTCTGGACATTAGAGCTAATTCTTTTTCCATAGGATAATCCTTCAACTCTTAGGCACAGCTATCATTTCCTCCTTGGGTTTCCTCTTCTCTAAAAACACCCCCAGGTTCTTTTAATAATTTTTATACACATGAATTCAAGACTCTTTATCCTGATTTTCCTTCTCTGAATTCTTTCCAGCTTATCATCATCCTGTTTAAACTGGCAACCAGAATTGAATACATTATTCCAGATGACATTTGATAAGAGCAAAGAATAGAAAGACTATCAATTCCACCTTATTCCTGAAAATGATGCCTTTCTTAGTGCAATCCAAGACCAGATGGATATCTCTGGTTGCTTCATTGTGTTGCTAATTCACATTGCTGGTCACTGAAACCTCTAAAAAAATTTCAGACTAGGTGCTATCTAATCAAGAATCCTCTATTTTGGAAGCAGCTGGCTCCCTCAGTTGATGGAGAGCCAGAATCTAGAGATGGGAGGTCTTAGGTTCAAATCTGGCCTCAGACACTTCCTAGCTCTGTGACCCTGGGCAAATCACTTAACTCTCATTTCCTATCCCTCACCCCTCTTCTGCCTGGGAACCCATACACAGTATTGATTCTAAGATGGAAGGAAAGGGTTTAAAAGAAAAAGAATTCTCCTATTTTGTCATCCTCAAGTATAAGATATTATATTCATCCTTCTTGAATTTCATTTTATTAGATTCAGTTTAATATTCTTGTCCATCAAGATCTTTTGGGATTCTATCATCCAGTGTATTTGATATCTCTCTCAGATTGGGAGGGCTGGGTGGGTGATGAGCATACCTTCTTTGTCTTTATCTGAGTCTCTGATGAAAATATCAAATAAGATTGGGCTAAGCATAGACAGTGAGGTAGTTCACTTGAAACACCCTGTTGTATTATCATGGAAACATTGGCAAATACTATTTGAGTCTAGACATCTAACCAGTTCTGAATTCAATCTCATCATTATCTCATCCCCATTACCAGGAAGTTCTATCTGTTTTGTGACTTTATCTTCCTCCAAAGCCCCTGTTCCCATTGGTTGTTTTTTTTTTTTTTGCATGAATACACACACATTTGGCATTGTTGTCAAGTTGTATCCAACTCTTTATGACCTCATTTGGAGTTGTCTTGGTAAAGACACTGGAGTGGTTCACCATTTCCCTCTTCAACTCATTTTACAAATGATGAACTGAGGCAAACAGGATTAAGCTACTTGGGTGATATAGCCAGTAAGTGTCTGAGGCCATATTTGAACTCAATTCTTCCTGATTCAAGGCCCAGTGCTCTATGCACTGGGTCACTTGGGTGCAATATATATATATGTATACATATACTATATGTATATAGTCCCCCACATCAGGCCTTTTTCTTTTGTTCTGTGTATGGAAGTTAAAAAGGGCCAAATTCCCTTGAAATTACTCCCATTCTTTCAGTATTATACTTTATCACTATATCTCCCCAGTGTCTAGCACACACCAGGCATTCAATAAATATTTGTTAATTATCCTAGTCCTCAAGAATTTTTTTTTTGAATCAGAAAAGTGATGACACAGCTAATGGCCTCAGGTTGACTTCAAACTGAGAGTGCATGCAAAAAGCCCCAGGGATTCAATCTTGTTTTCTTTCCTGCCTGGCTTCTTTGGAATAAGGAGGCAATAAGTGATGTAACCTTCTGTTAATCTGTTCCTTCCTGCCTGGGTAAGGGCCTACTGGAGATGGAACAGACTAAGCAGTAACCTTATGAGCTTTGACAATGTACCAAGGGTAAAATTGGAGTCCACATGGGAGAGTTGGTGGGTGACCAAGCCAAGTCATGAATGAAGCCCTAAGCAACTTCCTGACCTCAGTCCAGTAGTAGATCAATACTGAGAAGATGGCTTCTATAAGCAATGGGGTGACTTTATTAATTTCCTGTGCCACATTCTGAAGTAAACTTGATGGGGGCATGCTCTGTAGAAATCACATTAAGGTTGAGCCCACTCTTCCCAGGGACTATAGTGATGACCAGAGAGAACATGACTGTAGTTATGAGAGGCAATGTTTCTATTCCTGTTCTTGTTCTATTTCCTCCAGGAATAGTCCTCTTATAGAGGTCAATTGATATTAATTGATTAAATCAGAAATGATTGCATGTGGTCCATGGCCCAAATGTGGCCCAAACTTTAGGTTAAAATGTAATTAGGAAATATTTAACAAAATAAAAAAACAATAAAACAGATAATATGGTTTTCTCAGTTAACACGGGGTCAACACGGATCCTTATATATAGTTTAGTAGCTGTTTCTGTTTGAGTTTGACTCCAATGGGTTAAATGATACTGGAGTACTTAATCAGTGGGTCAAACAATGATAAGTAACTGATTA
>NW_025357827.1:0-2447 GCF_016433145.1 Gracilinanus agilis
ATATGTACATATATATATATATATAGCCCCCCTCCCAAGCTAAGTCACTCAAACTAAAGCAGGCAGGCGGGTGGGGTGGCCAGTGTAAGTGTGGAATTGGGGTGAATCAAGGATCACTAGGCATTCATCTTGGAAGGGGACTGGGAACCGACCCCATGTATTCCATTTGGGAGGGGCTGGCAGCAAGAGGAGATTGGAAGAGTTTTTCTCAACTGTCACTTCACTACTGACTGGACTGGGACTCAGCAGGGGTTGGTTCTTTGGTTAAGAGGTTTTGATTTTGGGTGGATCCTGGGTGAATTGGATTCATCTGTATTTTTATTGGTGATTTTTGGGAGATCACAACTACTAACATCAATTCCTACTATCTTCATTTACCAACAAAGGAGACATTGAACAGCAATTCTCCAATTTGGCCAGAGAGCTTGAACTCCTGGGGGAGAAGGCTTGAATGGGGGGGGTGACCCTTCCCTGATCCTGCTTCAATCAATTGATCCTGTTACTTACCTCTTATATTAGTTTAGAAATATTTGATAGGAGATTGTAGGGGGAAGAGAGAGTTAGCTAATGTGACCAAGCCTCAGAAGAAGTCCAGAGCTGCTCTCTTGGGGAGAAGACATAGCTGATAGTGAAGTTCATCCTTTCCCTCCTTCCTTGATTCCCCTATACCTTTTTCCTCTGTTCCCTGAATTTAATTTATTCTTTAATAAACCCCTGATAGTTTGATACTTAGAGTCTATAACAGTTACACTGAATGGGATGGGGAGCTGAATGATCTGACAGCTGAGGGGAAGACTAATTCCAAGGACCATCTTGAGGGGTAAAGCTATTTGAACTTAGGAGTGGGGGAGGATTGTCTCAACAGGGCTGGCTCTGAGGGTGGGATCCAACCCATTAGGGTCACAACTGAACCCCAACACCTTCCTTCAACCTCCCCACTATAGCATTGCCAGATTGGGAACCTCTTTGAGTTGTTCCCTCATAGATCTTCCCTGGTGTGGGGGTGAGTGATAGCTGATCTGGCCCATTGAAACTAACAAGGGGGGAGTCTAGATACACACTCCCCTACCATCAATACTCACCCTCATACACGAGGAAAAATGGGGGGAAAATGTCAGGAGCAGGACACCAGAAACTGCAGGAGAGAGACACAGCTTTGCAAAATTTGTATAGGCTGTCTTAAAAGAATTGGGAATTCTTTTTTCAACTTCACTGGTTTTCATAAATGTAAAATTAACATTAATATACAATAACTTCAAATATTATATTTTATAATATTTATTAATAATCACTAGAAGTAAAGGAATAAAAAAGCAATTATCTAACAAAATAAAATCACATGCCCAAGCTAATCTACCTGCTCAAAAGTCTCACTCCACTAAAGCTGTGACAGGAAGGAAAGAGCACTAATGTTATAAAAAGTAAATAATCTGAGTGGGTCAACAAAGGCAATTTGGGTGTGAGGAAGGATAAAGGGGATATTAGGTGATTATTAGGTGATTGGAGGAGGAAAAAAGGTAAGGGAATGTATATAGAAGCTAAAGGAAATGGGGTATGTAGGAGAGGGCAGCTCAAATAGGTTTATTCCCAGAGGATTGTGATAGAGGATACAGGTAGGAAATTAAGGCCAGTAAGAAATGTTTAGGTTTTTGGCTGGAGGGTTTCTCTTGTTAATTTCTAAAGTCTCTTGAGGGAGGAGTCGAGAGGGCCCCTCCCTTCCAGTCAAACTGATGGCTGGAGGAAGTCTTGGGTAGGTAATTCCTGCCAAGATGGATGACCCCAGTTCTCTCAAGAAATAAAAAGAAAATGATTCCTTCCCTCTTTAGCCCTTGCCTCAATTTTTGATACAATGATTCACCAGAGGCTTGAATAGGTAACAAGGGGATTTTATTAATCTCAGGTTAGTCAGAGGGAGGAGGTTCAGGATTTCTAACTGCTGCTAGGGAGAGGGTATGGTGGGGGATGGGTTGCGAAGAGGTTTAGACTGAGAGAACTTGCTCTCCCAGGCAGGAGATTTGACTGCCTTTTAAATAAAGTCCTTATTAAATCACTAAAACTAGGGGTAACTTATTTGAGGATACTCTACTTGTCTATAGAAACTAAAACCCACAATGTTCAATCACCAAGCCCTCCCTTCCACCCAGGACCCACAGGAAATTCAGGGGAAGGGGAGGGATATGGATGGGGAGATCAGGGAGAGGTCCAGAGAAATGAGATAGGTTTAAATTTCCCCAAGACAAGATAAGCACAGGCCAAGGCCAAAGTAATTAGGTCAAAGCCAAGCAGAAAGGCCTAAGCCAACAGGCTAAGCAAAAGCAAAAGCCTCCAGGGGGCAGCTGGGTAGCTCAGTGGAGTGAGAGTCAGGCCTAGAGACAGGAGGTCCTAGATTCAAACCCGGCCTCAGCCACTTCCCAGCTGTGTGACCCTGGGCAAGTCACTTGACCCCC
>NW_025357828.1:0-1158 GCF_016433145.1 Gracilinanus agilis
ACAACAAAAGGAAAAGTTTGGACATCATCCTACAGGAAATTATACAAGAGAACTGTCCCAAAATTCTCAAACAAAGGGAAAAATTGGAAATAGAAAGAATCCACAGATCACCCCCTACATTTAATCCACAACTAACAACTTCCAGAAATATTATAGCCAAATTAAAAAACTACCACACCAAGGAAAAAAATATTACAAGCTGCTAAGAAGAAGTCATTCAGATACCATGGAACCACAGTTAGGATAACACAGGATCTGGCTGCATCTACATTGAAGGACAGGAAGGCATAGAATACACTATTCCAGAAAGCAAGAGAGCTAGGTCTACAACCAAGAATTAACTATCTAGCAAAATTGACTATATTCTTGCAGGGGAAAGTATGGTCATTCCACAAAATCAAAGAATTCCAATCATTCATGAAGAAAAAAAAAACAGGTCTTAAGCAGAGAATTTGCTGCTCAAACACAGAACTCAATAGAATCACCAAGAGGTAAGAGAGAGAGAGAGAGAGAGAGAGAGAGAGAGAGAGAGAGAGAGAGAAACAAAACAAAACAAAAAACCTTTTCTTTAAGGGACCCAATAAGCTGAATTGACTTATATCCCTATAAGAAAAGAAGATTTTGGTAACTCTTAAATATTGTTATTACCAACAGGGTAGATAGAAGAAGTATAATTAGAGGGAACAGGGACAAATTATATAGGATGAAATGTCAAGATATATGTATGTATGCATATATGTGTATATATGTGTATATATACAAAAGTAGAGGTAAAAAATGGAGATAATATTAAGATAAAGGGGAAAACAGAAAAAAACTTTATATTTCATAAAGAAGCACATGCGGTAAACAGGGGGAAAAAACCAATACAATGGAAGGGTAAAGGGGTTGGAGAAAGGAAATACTTAATTTGTAAGTGCATTGAAATTAACTTAAAGAGGGAAGAAAAATCATACCCACTGGGGCAGAGAACTGATTCGTGGCTTATAGAAAAGTAGAAGGGTAACAAACAGACTGGTGGGGAGGGAAGCAATAATAGGGAGGGAGAGGGCTTGTGGGAGAGAGCTTAGCATAGTTTTAAAGGACAATAAGAGGGGAATAAGAAGGGAGGGGGGAGAAAGGGAAGTACAACAAGGGAAGGGATTATAGGAACTGATT
>NW_025357829.1:0-6255 GCF_016433145.1 Gracilinanus agilis
TTGATTTACTTCCCTTTCCACCCCCTCCCTTATTATTCCCCTCTTTTTATTTTTTAAGGACTAATGAATTCCCTTCCCCCCTCTCCTCACCTCCCTTTTTTAACCTCCCCACTCCCCTGCTCCCCTTGGTTAATCCCTTCTGACTTTCTCTGTAGGGTTAGATAGAATTTTATATCTCAATGGATATAGCTACTCTTCCCTCTCAGGATTAATTCTTCTGAGAGTAAGGTTTAAATAGAGCCTTTTAATGCTCTCTTCCTCTCCTTCTTATAATAGTATTCATCCCCTACCCTTCCCATGCTCTCTTTCTGTGGTATAGAATATCCTATTTTTCTTATTCATTCAGGTTTCTCTTGGTGTCATCTACTATTCACCCCCCTCTTTTTTCCCCACCCTGTCTCATCTTAGACCATTTAGTGCTCCAACCTCTCCCTAGAAGAATAATTCTTCCAATTACTATAATAGTGAATACAGTTTTTGAAAATTATATATAACATTTCTCCATATAGGAATACAAATAATTTGATCTTATTAAAGCTCTTAAAGAGGCAAATTTAAAAATAAGAGTTTTCTTTCATTCCCCTCTGTTTCTTATATACCTTTTCATGTTTCTCTTGTTTTTTTTGGTTGGATATCGAACTTTCCATTTAGTCCTGGTCTTTTCTGTGAAAATACTTGGAAATCTTCTATCTTGTTGAATGCCCATACTTTCCCCTGGAAGTATATAGTCAGTTTTGATGGGTAGGTGATTCTTGATTGTAGACCCAGTTCTCTTGCCTTTCTGAATATCATATTCCAAGCCTTGTGGTCTTTTAGTGTGGAGGCTGCCAAATCCTGTGTGATCTTCATTGGTTCTCCTTGATATCTGAATTTTCTCTTTCTGGCTTCTTGTATAATGTTTTCTTTTACTTAGAAGCTCTTGAATTTGGCTATTATATTCCTGGGGGTTGTATTTTCTGGGTCTAGCATAGAGGGTGATCTATGGATCATTTCAATGTCTTTATTGCCTTCTTGTTGTAGAACTTCAGAGCAGTTTTGCTGAATAATTTCTTTTAGTATGGAGCCCAAATTTCTATTAATTTCTGCTTTTTCAGGAATACCAGTGATTCTCAAATTGTCTCTTCTAGACCTGTTTTCTTGGTCTATTAACTTCTCATTGAAATATTTCATGTTTCCTTCTATTTTGTCAGTCTTTTCACTTTGGATTATTAATTCCTGTTGTCTTGTGAGATCATTCGCTCCTAGTTACCCAATTCTATCCTTTAGAGACTGGGTTTTTGGCTAAAATCTTTTAGTTTTCCTTTTCACTCTGATCTATGTGGTTCTTCAAGCTCCCAGCTGGTCATTTCCCATCTTCAATTTGCTTATCAATTCATTTGATTTCTGAGCCTCACTTTCTAATTGCAAAATTCTGCCTTTTAAACTGTTACTTTCTTGCCAGGTCTTTTCCATCTTTCTCATGATCTCAGATTTGAACTCTTTAAGATCTTGTGACTCATTTTCATTTTTTGGGGAAGGTTTGAATGTCTTTGTTTGTCCTCCTCTGTTTTCTGGGTTTTTTCTGTGCAGAAATTATCAAGTGTTAGAGTTTTTTTTTCTTTGTCTTCTTGTTTATTTCTTTGGCTTTTCTTGGCATCATTGTGCTTTATCAGCCAGAAGTCTGATTAAGGCAATCTGATTCTCTTTGTATGGAGTTAGGGAGCAGTTTTTGCCTGAGGCTACTTTCTAAGTTTTCTGGTTTCTCTGGGGACCCTCCTGGGGTCTCTGGTCTAGCTGTTTTCAGGGTCAAGCCCCCATGTTCCTAGCCAGCTGCCCAGAGCCCAGAACTTGGCCCACACTTGCTCCACCACCTGAGGTTTTCCCCTGAGTCTGAGCATGCTAGGTGCTGCTGCTGCCTCTCAGCCCCACTCCCATGTCCAGGGTCTGAGTTTTCCAGCCACCTGGGGTCTCTGGTCTTGCTGCTCTCAGAGGCAAGCTCCTAGTGGTGCCAGCTAGCTGCCAAGGAGCTAGATTTTGTGCCCCCGCTGGCTCTAACTCTGGAGCGAAGCCTCTGGTACTGTGGGTGGGGTGTGAGAGGGGTGATCTGCTCGCATTTTGATGGGAGCTATTTCCCCCCCTTAGAGTGTGGAAGTGCCCAAATCCCCCATATCTTAGATACTGAGCCCCATTGTGGGGTCCCGTCTTTCATCTGGATTATGTTTTCTTGCCCTTTGGAGGTATGCTATCTGTTTGTAAGGAGAGAAAGTTGCCCTGCCTCTACTCTGCCACCATCTTAACCCAGAAGTCCCCTGGTTTGATTTTGTAATTATAGAAAAGGATAGAAATAAGAAATAGAAATAGAAACTGAAGGAGAAGTAGCAAGGGGAGACACTTGGGAGCAAGAAACCCAAAGGTTCCCACCCGAGTGATGGACCTCATAGAAATAGAGAAGAGGGCACCCCAAAATCCCTCTGCCCTTCACCCCTTTCCCCAATCCCTATATTGATATTAATAAAAGCCATATGTTAGTCAGATAGTGTTCCAGAGTGCCTGAAAGACAACGAAGGGGAGGGGAATCAAAGATTGGTCTGGCTGCCTTCATCTTGAAACCAGACCACGTGCTGTGAAGTTGGCTGACCTGGGGGTGGCTTGAGTGAGACCTTCCCTCATTCAGAATCAGATTGGGGTCCCCCATAAACCCTCATATAGGTATCTTTGCCCCTAACTCCTGTGGGGCAGCATGACCATCCAGATCATCCAGTTTCAGGGTGATACACCCTCAAAGTCTCCCAGTGCATAATCAGCTAGAGGGAAGAGCTAGAAGAGAGTCTCTCCTCATAGAATCTCTCTCACTCCCCTTCTATCATAATATTTGGGAACTGGCTCTGTTTATTCTTATACTACAAAGATAGAAAACTCAGCAAGAAGGCAGCCCTTTGTATTTCTGAACCATTCCAGATATTAGAAAGTTATCCTTATCAATCCCAAATCTGTCTTCCTGTAACTTCCATCTTTTGCTCTGGATTTGCCTTCTAGAGTCATGTATAATGGACTAATGCATGTAAACTCTAAAATATTAAAACTAGACAGCAATAGAAATCATCTAGTCTGGAGGGATCACAAACAACAGCCTATAGGCCAAATCTAGCCAGATGCAACTTGTTTTTGTAATCCACCTACCCCTCAAGCTAAGAATCATTTAAAAAATATTTTACATATAGTTTTATTGCACTTAAAAATGTAAAAGTCATTCTTAGTTCATAGGCCATACAAAAATAAGTGGCAAAGCTATAGTTTGTCAACTATGGATCTTGTTGAATACTTCCTTCCCCTTTTTTGTTGTTGTTGAATTACGTCTGACTTTGCAATGCTATTTAGGATTTCTTGGCCAAGATAGTGGAATGTTTTGCCATTTCCTTCTCCAGTTTGTTTTAGAGATGAGTAAACTGAGACAAATAGTGTTAAATGACTTGCACAGGGTCACATAGTGTCTAAGGTCAGATTTGAGATGAGAAAAAAAATGAATCTTCGTGGGTCTTTCTGATACTGATGACTTCCCTTGGTACTACCTTCTCTACTCAGAGCTCATCTAGTGAGCCTGCTTTTAGTGCTTCTGCCTTTAGTTTCTAAAGTATTCTGAAATTCCTAGACTTTCTTGACCCTGGACCAGGTGGTTTCTGGGAGTCAGGTATTTTTTGTACCTGAATCCTATTTCGAGGTACTCTATCCTAGTCCCTACTTTTCTCTTTCTTTCCTTCCAATTTCTATATACCTTCCAGTTATAAAAGTATATTTTCTAGTGTTGATTTGCAAGAAAGGAGAGAAATACATAAATTCAGAAAAAAATGAGGTAAAAATAGTTAAAAGTTTATTTAAGAGGCTTTATTTAGTCTTAGACCAAAAGACACCTGAGCTTTTAAAACTAATTACTAAATAAAGTTCCCCAGGTCTACTTTAGCCCATAGTCACCGCTCCTCTTTGAGCAGGTGTCCCAAATGAACATAAAGCCCTTTCTCCAAGACCTAATGGAGATTTCTCCCTTTAAAGTCTTTGGATTAAGCCCATGGTTTTATTCTTAGATAAAAAAAGAAGCCTCCTGAATGAAAGATGGGTGAATTACTGCACCATCTAATCACTGAGTCAGCTAAAGGTATACCTATTACAAATATTATCTTATTTGATCCTCAAAACAACCCTAGGAGACAGGTGCTATTATTTTCCCAATTTAATAGTTGAGGAAATTAAGGCAAATTAAGACAGAATGCCAATACATACATATATATTTCTACAAAACAATGCAAAATGAATATGTTAGTTTTGGAAGAGAGGGTAGTAGTGGCTGGGGGATAATGATTGACAATGTAGAAAATGACAATTTAGCTAAGTTTTCAAGGAGACCAGAGAATCCAAGCAGAGGATGTGAGAAGGGAGAGCATTCCAGGTAATAACATGAGATGTCAATCTAGTTCAGAATAATGAAGGTCACTGAAGCTATGGGTACCCATTCCCACTCTTGAAAGCTTAGATGTCTTTCAGTGTGGTGACAAATATATTTGAAGGGTTGTCATATGAAGGAGAGGTTTATCTTGTTCTATTTGGTCCCAGAGGGCAAAACAAGAAGTGATGGGTACAAGTTACAAAGAGGTAAAATTTGGCTGTATGTCAGAAGGAAAATTTTCCTAAAAAATAAAGCTGTCCAACAATGGAATCATTGACTTGAGAGATGATAAATGACCCCTCCTTACAGGTCTCTGAGCAGCTGGATGTGTTATAGTGGAAATTTTTTTCGTGTATGTCTTGGGAATAAAAAAATCTCATTTTCTAGAGGAAATCTTTCCCAATCTTAATTTCCTCTTTTTGGTTATTTCCTGTTTATACTGTATATAAGCTGTTTGTACAGTTGTTCCTTTCTTGTCTCCCCCCTCCCCCATTAGATAGTAACCTTTCTGAGGGCAAGGACTATCTTTTTGTCTTTCTCAGTAACATCAGAAGTTAACACACTGCCTGGAACACTTAATTGCCTGCTGCCTGGCTGACTAAAATAGATAATTTCTAAGTTCTCTTCTAACTCTAAAATTCTGTGGTCTGTGACTTTTTTTTTAAACCCTTGTACTTCGGTGTATTGTCTCATAGGTGGAAGAGTGGTAAGGGTGGACAATGGGGGTCAAGTGACTTGCCCAGGGTCACACAGCTGGGAAGTGGCTGAGGCCGGGTTTGAACCTAGGACCTCCTGTCTCTAGGCCTGACTCTCACTCCACTGAGCTACCCAGCTGCCCCCTCTGTGACTTTTTTTTAACCCTCCTATTTTACCTTAGTCAAGGATGTTGTTTCTGAATGTGTATATTTTCTTTTCCCTTATAAACATATTTTAGAAAATACTTTTTTGTAATCTAGAGCTAGAGAGGGAATAGAGAACAGAGGGCTAAGGAAATTATAAAAGTAAGAGGAAAATAAGGAGAGGGACTTGATTTATGATTTCATTGCTCTAGGGAACTTCCAAATGTAAGAAGTCTACTTACCAATGCTGGTCTGCATCTTTTCTACAACTTATGGTTTTACAATTTTCTAGAGCTGTCATAGGTTAAATGACTTCCCCAGAATCTCATAGCCATCAGGAGTTCTTAACCTTTTTTTTTTTTTTTAATCATGTACTACTTTGGCAGGCTGGCAAAATCTACTTACCCTTTTCTCAAAATTCTTTTTTAAATAAATGAAAGAAGTTCTAAATTCTAATAAGTGGCTGAAAGAAGGGAAATATATAATTTCTCCCACCCAATTTAACCAACTCCCCCCCCCAGAAAAAAAATCTATCCATGGATCAGGTTAATTGATTCTGAAACTGGCTTTAGTCAGTACCAGAGATGAGAAGTTATTAGTACTTATGTGTAACAAATATTAAACTTTATCTTCCCCTCCTATGAAAGTACATCACTTAGAAATTTTAAGATTGACTCTTTTTACTTGGGAAAATATAAGATTTTATTGGCTGCCTTCTTTATTATAATGACATATTTTATTCATCTTAATGCTTTAAACATATAGTCTGAGACATGCCACACAGAAAGTGATTTCTAAATTTCAGAAACAAACAGATTATGCAATTGCATGCATTTCACTTGCCTCTAATTTTGAGGGGAAATCCTCATTTAGGATGAAAGTTTCTATTTTGAATGGTACTTTGTTCATATTTTAAAAAACTCTTACAAAAAAAAAAGCTTAAGTTAATCTATTCAGAAATGACTTATGGGAGAAGTCAATACTCAAGTTTTAACCATA
>NW_025357830.1:0-2275 GCF_016433145.1 Gracilinanus agilis
ATATATAATTTATAAATGTTTCTTTATAAATTATAAATAGATTTATATATTTGTGTTTTATATAAAAAGGATAGTTGTATTAGAGTTTCTGCAACATTAAGTGATGGTGCTATTTTAATAACTTTTATATATATGCACATATATATATAGTCAAGAGATCTGGGTTCAAATCTCATTTCTGATATTTGCCAGCAGAGTGATCTTTTACAAATAAATCCTAGGTTACTCTTGTATTGATGTATATTGCATACTAAATAAAGAAACAAAGATAAAAAAAACCACATAAATCCTTTGACTCTCATTCTCTTCATCTGTAAGATGGCGGGATAATATTTGGTTGTCTTGAGGAAAACATTTTGTAAACTTTAGTATTAAGAAATCTGAGTAAATTTTTAAAAATTAATTAAGTGCCTACTATGTGCTAAATGACCTTCTAATAGGCAGAGGAGGTTAGAGAAATGTATTTTGGGGTAGGGAATGAGAACAAATTAGGGCACGGAGAGATCTATTGGACCTAGATGGGTTCAGAAGAAGAGGGCAAAATATGATCAGAGAAGTGTGGGCCCAGCTAGAGGGGGTGGGCTACATGGGTTTGTGCTCAAGCACGTGTCAACCAGGACAGCAGATCCCCAAGCTCCAAAGTTATGATGATGATTTATAATAATCTTTGATGTTATAGAAATGTGAATTGTAGTTGTTGTTAGGCTTACCTAAAATATATTTTTAAATATTGAAATGTAAAGGAGGAGAATTACTTTTTAAAAAAGGAAACAAGAAACAGAAAATAACAAAGTTTTATTGCCATTTCTCTCCTCCCTAAAAAAACAATAAATGCTTCATTCATATGTTGTTTTGACTTACTCTTAAATGTTTTTAGAAATGCAAAATGTAGAGAGACTGGATGGTAGAGTTGTCCTCAGAGCCAAGGTGCAAGTCCCATCAACCTCTGATGCCCACTGGTTTTGTGACCCTGGGCTAATTATTTGCTAAGTACTCTAGGTAAGTCTCTAGACCTGTGTTGGTGAACTTATGGCACACATGCTAGAGCATGTTGGAAGGGTCTACTTCCTTCCCCCTCTCCATGCATGTCTGAGGACATTTCTCACATGACCCACCCCTCTGTCCAAGAGCCCAGTGGGAACACTTCCTCCCTCTGCTGTCTGGGGTAAGTGAGTAGCTTACATGTGATGTGAGGGTTGTAGCTTGGACACTCAGTCTCTAAAAGATTTGTCATCACTGGGCTAGACTTTCTTTTCAAGGAAGGGGCCAACCATTGGGAGAGAGAGTTTTCTTATCAAAGAATTGTCCAGTGATGGGCAAACTTTTTAAAGAGGGGCCAAAGGAAAGGAAATGCTCATCCGTCAGTCTGTTTCTGAGGCAACTCTTTCGAAGTTTCATTGTATTGTATCCTACTCATTGTATTTGTCAGATTAGGAATAATGTCGTGCAGCGGGGAGAGAACATTTCAGAGGGCCACATCTGGCCCATCACTGGTCTATACCAACGAAATAAAAAATCCAAACCCTTGCCTTATATCTAAGTACATAAATATATAATATGTTTCATTTTATGGCAAATAGGACAAAAAAGTAAATTATACCATTGAGGGTACTAAAAAAGAAACCCTCAATTTAATTTAATATTACTGTCTGTCTATATATAAATATTATTTATACACATATCCACACTTATGTCTAGTTTTACCCTGGAAAAATTACATTTCAAATACACACACATAATACACCATATTGTGCACATGTTTGAAATGTACTATAAATAATACACAAATATTTATATAACACACATAAGATATATTTATATAAAACACATACATGTACATTATATATTATGTACATATGTGTGTTTATACGTGTGTGCATATTTGAAATGTACTTCTTCCAGAGTAGAACTGAAATATACTTCACTTGTCCCCAGAAAAGAAATGGCATGACTATACAGGAAAATTCCTTATATAAGATTACATGCAACCTGCTGGACTTTATCTGATAATTTTTTTTAATCCACAAAAAAATAATAGAAATTCTTTAGCTTTTATTTTAATTTTACAAAACAAAATAGTTTTTACATGGGTTCTAGAATTGTTTGATTCTTTGAGAACATCATTAGCTTTCTTTCTCCCTTCCTCTCTTTCTCTCTCTGTGTCTTTTTCTCTCTCTTTCTCTCTTTCCTTCTTTCTTTCTTTATCTCTCTTTCCTTCCTTCCTTTCTTCCTTCCTTCCTTCCTTCCTTCCTTCCCTCCCTCCTTCCTTCCTTCC